>NC_088220.1:88644430-88741930 GCF_036934945.1 Oncorhynchus masou masou | reverse complement strand
AGACATGAAGAGAAATAAAATGAGACCTCGGAGGAAGGTCAATAACAGAAGTAGGAAACAATGGGAAATAAGAGAGAGATCCTGAGGCAGAGAGAGAAGGAGAGAAGGAGAGAGAGGGGGAGAGAGAGGGGGAGAAAGGAGAGAGAGAAGGAGAAAAGGAGAGAGAGAAGGAGAAAAGGAGAGAGAGAAGGAGAAAAGGAGAGAGAGAAGGAGAAAAGGAGAGAGAGAAGGAGAAAAGGAGAGAGAGAAGGAGAAAAGGAGAGAGAGAAGGAGAAAAGGAGAGAGAGGGGGAGAAAAATATAAATCTGTGTTGTCATGGAAACTGGAAAGGATCTGAGCAAAACAAGAATGTAAATTAGTTTACCCTCTGAGACTGGGACAGAATAGGTTTACCCTTTGAGACTGGGACAGAATAGGTTTACCCTTTGAGACTGGGACAGAATAGGTTTACCCTTTGAGACTGGGACAGAATAGGATTACCCTCAGACTGGGACAGAATAGGATTACCCTCAGACTGGGACAGAATAGGATTACCCTCAGACTGGGACAGAATAGGTTTACCCTCAGACTTGGACAGAATAGGATTACCCTCAGACTGGGACAGAATAGGATTACCCTCAGACTGGGACAGAATAGGATTACCCTCAGACTGGGACAGAATAGGATTACCCTCAGACTGGGGTAGAATAGGTTTACCCTCAGACTGGGACAGAATAGGTTTACCCTCAGACTGGGACAGAATAGGATTACCCTCAGACTGGGACAGAATAGGATTACCCTCAGACTGGGGTAGAATAGGTTTACCTTCAGACTGGGGTAGAATAGGTTTACCTTCAGACTGGGACAGAATAGGTTTACCCTCAGACTGGGACAGAATAGGATTACCCTCAGACTGGGACAGAATAGATTTACCCTCAGACTGGGACAGAATAGGATTACCCTCAGACTGGGACAGAATAGGTTTACCCTCAGACTGGGACAGAATAGGATTACCCTCAGACTGGGACAGAATAGGATTACCCTCAGACTTGGACAGAATAGATTTACCCTCAGACTGGGACAGAATAGGATTACCCTCAGACTGGGACAGAATAGGTTTACCCTCAGACTGGGACAGAATAGATTTACCCTCAGACTGGGACAGAATAGGTTTACCCTCAGACTGGGACAGAATAGGATTACCCTCAGACTGGGACAGAATAGGTTTACCCTCAGACTGGGACAGAATAGATTTACCCTCAGACTGGGACAGAATAGGTTTACCCTCAGACTGGGACAGAATAGGATTACCCTCAGACTGGGACAGAATAGGTTTACCCTCAGACTGGGACAGAATAGGATTACCCTCAGACTGGGACAGAATAGGTTTACCCTCAGACTGGGGTAGAATAGGATTACCCTTTGAGACTGGGACAGAATAGGTTTACCCTCAGACTGGGGTAGAATAGGATTACCCTTTGAGACTGGGACAGAATTGATTACCCTTTGAGACTGGGACAGAATAGGTTTACCCTCAGACTGGGGTAGAATAGGATTACCCTTTGAGACTGGGACAGAATAGGTTTACCCTCAGACTGGGGTAGAATAGGATTACCCTTTGAGACTGGGACAGAATAGGTTTACCCTCAGACTGGGGTAGAATAGGATTACCCTTTGAGACTGGGACAGAATTGATTACCCTTTGAGACTGGGACAGAATAGGATTACCCTCAGACTGGGACAGAATAGGATTACCCTTTGAGACTGGGACAGAATTGATTACCCTTTGAGACTGGGACAGAATTGGTTTACCCTTTGAGACTGGGACAGAATAGGTTTACCCTCAGACTGGGACAGAATAGGATTACCCTCAGACTGGGACAGAATAGGATTACCCTCTGACTGGGACAGAATAGGATTACCCTCAGACTGGGACAGAATAGGATTACCCTCAGACTGGGACAGAATAGGATTACCCTCAGACTGGGACAGAATAGGTTTACCCTCAGACTTGGACAGAATAGGTTTACCCTCAGACTGGGACAGAATAGGATTACCCTCAGACTGGGACAGAATAGGATTACCCTCAGACTGGGACAGAATAGGATTACCCTCAGACTGGGACAGAATAGGATTACCCTCAGACTGGGACAGAATAGGATTACCCTCAGACTGGGACAGAATAGGATTACCCTCAGACTGGGACAGAATAGGTTTACCCTCAGACTGGGACAGAATAGGATTACCCTCAGACTGGGACAGAATAGGATTACCCTCAGACTGGGACAGAATAGGATTACCCTCAGACTGGGACAGAATAGGATTACCCTCAGACTGGGACAGAATAGGATTACCCTCAGACTGGGGTAGAATAGGATTACCCTCAGACTGGGACAGAATAGGATTACCCTCAGACTGGGACAGAATAGGATTACCCTCAGACTGGGACAGAATAGGATTACCCTCAGACTGGGACAGAATAGATTTACCCTCAGACTGGGACAGAATAGGATTACCCTCAGACTGGGACAGAATAGATTTACCCTCAGACTGGGACAGAATAGGATTACCCTCAGACTGGGACAGAATAGGATTACCCTCAGACTGGGACAGAATAGGATTACCCTCAGACTGGGACAGAATAGATTTACCCTCAGACTGGGACAGAATAGGATTACCCTCAGACTGGGACAGAATAGGATTACCCTCAGACTGGGACAGAATAGGATTACCCTCAGACTGGGACAGAATAGGATTACCCTCAGACTGGGACAGAATAGGATTACCCTCAGACTGGGACAGAATAGGATTACCCTCAGACTGGGACAGAATAGGATTACCCTCAGACTGGGACAGAATAGGATTACCCTCAGACTGGGACAGAATAGGTTTACCCTCAGACTGGGACAGAATAGGATTACCCTCAGACTGGGACAGAATAGGATTACCCTCAGACTTGGACAGAATAGGTTTACCCTCAGACTTGGACAGAATAGGTTTACCCTCAGACTGGGACAGAATAGGTTTACCCTCAGACTGGGACAGAATAGGATTACCCTCAGACTGGGACAGAATAGGATTACCCTCAGACTTGGACAGAATAGGATTACCCTCAGACTGGGACAGAATAGGATTACCCTCAGACTGGGACAGAATAGGTTTACCCTCAGACTGGGACAGAATAGGATTACCCTCAGACTTGGACAGAATAGGATTACCCTCAGACTGGGACAGAATAGGATTACCCTCTGAGACTGGGACAGAATAGGATTACCCTCAGACTGGGACAGAATAGGATTACCCTCTGAGACTGGGACAGAATAGGATTACCCTCAGACTGGGACAGAATAGGATTACCCTCAGACTGGGACAGAATAGGATTACCCTCTGAGACTGGGACAGAATAGGTGAAATGGAGAATGGTGGTAAACAGAGAAGAGGGATAGAGAGGAGGGAGGAAGAGTGAGATGAGGGAGGAAGGGTGAGATGAGGGAGGAAGAGCGAGATGAGGGAGGAAGAGCGAGATGGAGGAAGGGCGAGATGAGGGAGGAAGAGCGAGATGGAGGAAGAGCGAGATGAGGGAGGAAGAGTGAGAAGGAGGAAGGGCGAGATGAGGGAGGAAGAGTGAGATGAGGGAGGAAGAGCGAGATGGAGGATGGGCGAGATGAGGGAGGAAGGGCGAGATGGAGGAAAAGTGAGATGAGGGAGGAAGAGTGAGATGGAGGAAGAGCGAGATAAGGGAGGAAGAGTGAGATGGAGGAAGAGTGAGATGAGGGAGGATGAGCGAGATGAGGGAGGAAGGGTGAGATGAGGGAGGAAGGGCGAGATGAGGGAGGAAGGGCGAGATGGAGGAAGGGCGAGATGAGGGAGGAAGAGCGAGATGGAGGAAGAGCGAGATGAGGGAGGAAGAGTGAGAAGGAGGAAGGGCGAGATGAGGGAGGAAGAGTGAGATGAGGGAGGAAGAGCGAGATGAGGGAGGATGAGCGAGGTGGAGGAAGGGTGAGATGAGGGAGGAAGAGCGAGATGAGGGAGGAAGGGCGAGATGAGGGAGGAAGGGCGAGATGAGGGAGGAAGGGCGAGATGAGGGAGGATGAGCGAGGTGGAGGAAGGGCGAGATGAGGGAGGAAGAGCGAGATGAGGGAGGAAGGGCGAGATGAGGGAGGAAGGGCGAGATGAGGGAGGAAGAGCGAGATGAGGGAGGAAGGGTGAGATGAGGGAGGAAGAGCGAGATGAGGGAGGAAGAGCGAGATGGAGGAAGGGCGAGATGAGGGAGGAAGAGCGAGATGGAGGAAGAGCGAGATGAGGGAGGAAGAGTGAGAAGGAGGAAGGGCGAGATGAGGGAGGAAGAGTGAGATGAGGGAGGAAGAGCGAGATGGAGGATGGGCGAGATGAGGGAGGAAGAGCGAGATGGAGGAAAAGTGAGATGAGGGAGGAAGAGTGAGATGGAGGAAGAGCGAGATAAGGGAGGAAGAGTGAGATGGAGGAAGAGTGAGATGAGGGAGGAAGAGTAAGATGGAGGAAGACTAAGTTGGAGGAAGAGCGAGATGAGGGAGGAAGAGCGAGAGGAGGGAGGAAGAGCGAGAATGAGGAAGGGTAAGATGGAGGAAGAGTGAGATGAGGGAGGGCAAGATGAAGGAGGAAGAGTGAGATGGAGGAAGGGCGAGATGAGAGAGGAAGAGCGAGATGAGGGAGGAAGAGCGAGATGGAGGAAGGGCGAGATGAGGGAGGAAGAAATTGAGGAGAATAAATAAAGAAGTGAGAAGGAAGAGGGGGAAATTAAAGGAATGAAGAGAGAAATGGAATATTTATTTATTTAATGAAGAAGGAAGTAAGAGAGAAAGGGAATATTTATTTATTTAATGAAGGAAGTAAGAGAGAAAGAAAGAGACGAAGAGGTAAGAGAGTCAAAAGGCTCATAAAATGACAAAGAAACAACCATAAATCTCTGTGGATAATTAACCTATTAAAAATCTCAGACTCCATAATAAAGAAACCAAATTAGACAGTCAGAGTAGAAACAGATTGGAACCGAGACCACGAGGGTATGAACACACACACACACACACACACACACACACACACACACACACACACACACACACACACACACACACACACACACACACACACACACACACACACACAGGCGATTGGAAGGAGCCTCTTCTCATGCATTGCAGCCCACCTTGAGTGACGTTAGTAATTAAGAAGGGCTTTTAATTAGAATGAGGAGCAACTGTGGTGGGCTGGGGAGGGTGTGTGGTGGGATGGGGAGGGTGTGTGGTGGGATGGGGAGGGGAGGGTGTGTGGTGGGCCGGGGAGGGGAGGGTGTGTGGTGGGCCGGGGAGGGTGTGTGGTGGGCTGGGGAGGGTGTGTGGTGGGCCGGGGAGGGTGTGTGGTGGGATGGGGAGGGTGTGTGGTGGGATGGGGAGGGGAGGGTGTGTGGTGGGCCGGGGAGGGGAGGGTGTGTGGTGGGCCGGGGAGGGTGTGTGGTGGGCTGGGGAGGGTGTGTGGTGGGATGGGGAGGGTGTGTGGTGGGATGGGGAGGGGAGGGTGTGTGGTGGGCCGGGGAGGGGAGGGTGTGTGGTGGGCCGGGGAGGGTGTGTGGTGGGCTGGGGAGGGTGTGTGGTGGGCCGGGGAGGGTGTGTGGTGGGATGGGGAGGGTGTGTGGTGGGCCGGGGAGGGGAGGGTGTGTGGTGGGATGGGGAGGGTGTGTGGTGGGATGGGGAGGGTGTGTGGTGGGCCGGGGAGGGGAGGGTGTGTGGTGGGCCGGGGAGGGTGTGTGGTGGGAAGGGGAGGGTGTGTGGTGGGCCGGGGAGGGTGTGTGGTGGGATGGGGAGGGTGTGTGGTGGGATGGAGAGGGAACGGGAGGGTGTGTGGTGGGCCAGGGAGGGTGTGTGGTGGGATGGGGAGGGTGTGTGGTGGGCCGGGAGGGTGTGTGGTGGGATGGGGAGGGTGTGTGGTGGGATGGGGAGGGTGTGTGGTGGGCGGGGAGGGTGTGTGTTGGATGGGGAGGGTGTGTGGTGGGCTGGGGAGGGGAGGGTGTGTGGTGGGCCGGGGAGGGAGGGTGTGTGGTGGGATGGGGAGGGGAGGGTGTGTGGTGGGCCAGGGAGGGGAGGGTGTGTGGTGGGCCCGGGGAGGGTGTGTGGTGGGATGGGGAGGGTGTGTGTAGGGCCGGGGAGGGTGTGTGGTGGGATGGGGAGGGTGTGTGGTGGGCCGGGTGAGGGTGTGTGGTGGGATTGGGAGGGTGTGTGGTGGGCCGGGGAGTGTGTGTGGTGGGCCGGAGAGGGAGGGTGTGTGGTGGGCCGGGGAGGGGAGGGTGTGTGGTGGGCCGGGGAGGGTGTGTGGTGGGATGGGGAGGGTGTGTGGTGGGCCGGGGAGGGTGTGTGGTGTGCCGGAGAGGGGGAGGGTGTGTGGTGGGATGGGGAGGGTGTGTGGTGGGATGGGGAGGGTGTGTGGTGGGATGGGGAGGGGAGGGGAGGGTGTGTGGAGGGCCGGGGAGGGTGTGTGGTGGGATGGGGAGGGTGTGTGGTGGGCCGGGGAGGGTGTGTGGTGGGATTGGGAGGGTGTGTGGTGGGCCGGGGAGGGTGTGTGGTGGGCCGGAGAGGGGAGGGTGTGTGGTGGGCCAGGGAGGGGAGGGTGTGTGGTGGGCCGGGGAGGGTGTGTGGTGGGATGGGGAGGGTGTGTGGTGGGATGGGGAGGGTGTGTGGTGGGCTGGGGAGGGGAGGGTGTGTGGTGGGCCGGGGAGGGGAGGGTGTGTGGTGGGCCGGGGAGGGGAGGGTGTGTAGTGGGATGGGGAGGGGTGGGATGGGGAGGGTGTGTGGTGGGCCGGGGAGGGGAGGGGAGGGTGTGTGGTGGGCCAGGGAGGGTGTGTGGTGGGATGGGGAGTGTGTGTGGTGGGATGGGGAGGGTGTGTGGTGGGCCGGGGAGTGGAGGGTGTGTGGTGGGCCGGGGAGGGGAGGGTGTGTAGTGGGATGGGGAGGGGGAGGGTGTGTGGAGGGCAGGGGAGGGGAGGGTGTGTGGAGGGCTGGGGAGGGGAGGGTGTGTGATGGGATGGGGAGGGGAGGGTGTGTGGTGGGATGGGGAGGGTGTGTGGTGGGCTGGGGAGGGGAGGGTGTGAAGTGGGATGGGGAGGGGAGGGTGTGTGGTGGGATGGGGAGGGGAGGGTGTGTGGTGGGATGGGGAGGGTGTGAAGTGGGATGGGGAGGGGACGGTGTGTGGTGGGCCGGGGAGGGTGTGTG
This sequence comes from Oncorhynchus masou masou, assembly GCF_036934945.1. NCBI lineage: Eukaryota > Metazoa > Chordata > Actinopteri > Salmoniformes > Salmonidae > Oncorhynchus > Oncorhynchus masou. Next base: position 88,734,710 of record NC_088220.1, on the reverse strand, counting down.
GTGGGATGGGGAGGGTGTGTGGTGGGCCGGGGAGGGTGTGTGGTGGGATGGGGAGGGTGTGTGGTGGGCGGGGAGGGTGTGTGGTGGGATGGGGAGGGGAGGGTGTGTGGTGGGATGGGGAGGGGAGGGTGTGTGGTGGGATGGGGAGGGTGTGTGGTGGGATGGGGAGGGGAGGGTGTGTGGTGGGATTGGGAGGGTGTGTGGTGGGCCGGGGAGGGTGTGTGGTGGGCCGGAGAGGGGAGGGTGTGTGGTGGGCCAGGGAGGGGGGTGTGTGGTGGGCCGGGGAGGGTGTGTGTGGTGGGATGGGGAGGGTGTGTGGTGGGATGGGGAGGGTGTGTGGTGGGCTGGGGAGGGGAGGGTGTGTGGTGGGCCGGGGAGGGGAGGGTGTGTGGTGGGCCGGGGAGGGGGGAGGGTGTGTAGTGGGATGGGGAGGGGTGGGATGGGGAGGGTGTGTGGTGGGCCGGGGAGGGGAGGGTGTGTGTAGGGCCGGGGAGGGTGTGTGGTGGGATGGTGAGGGTGTGTGGTGGGCCGGGGAGGGGAGGGGGAGGGTGTGTGGTGGGCCAGGGAGGGTGTGTGGTGGGATGGGGAGTGTGTGTGGTGGGATGGGGAGGGTGTGTGGTGGGCCGGGGAGGGGAGGGTGTGTGGTGGGCCGGGGAGGGGAGGGTGTGTAGTGGGATGGGGAGGGGAGGGTGTGTGGTGGGATGGGGAGGGTGTGTGGTGGGCTGGGGAGGGGAGGGTGTGAAGTGGGATGGGGAGGGGAGGGTGTGTGGTGGGCCGGGGAGGGTGTGTGGTGGGATGGGGGAGGGTGTGTGGTGGGCCGGGGAGGGTGTGTGGTGGGATGGGGAGGGTGTGTGGTGGGCCGGGGGAGGGTGTGTGGTGGGATGGGGAGGGGAGGGTGTGTGGTGGGATGGGGAGGGGGGGGTGTGTGGTGGGATGGGGAGGGTGTGTGGTGGGATGGGGAGGGGAGGGTGTGTGGTGGGCCGGGGAGGGTGTGTGGTGGGATGGGGAGGGTGTGTGGTGGGCCGGGGAGGGTGTGTGGTGGGATGGGGAGGGTGTGTGGTGGGATGGGGAGGGTGTGTGGTGGGATGGGGAGGGGAGGGTGTGTGGTGGGATGGGGAGGGTGTGTGGTGGGATGGGGAGGGTGTGTGGTGGGATGGGGAGGGGAGGGTGTGTGGTGGGATGGGGAGGGTGTGTGGTGGGCCGGGGAGGGTGTGTGGTGGGATGGGGAGGGTGTGTGGTGGGATGGGGAGGGTGTGTGGTGGGATGGGGAGGGGAGGGTGTGTGGTGGGATGGGGAGGGTGTGTGGTGGGATGGGGAGGGTGTGTGGTGGGATGGGGAGGGGAGGGTGTGTGGTGGGATGGGGAGGGTGTGTGGTGGGCCGGGGAGGGTGTGTGATGGGATGGGGAGGGGAGGGTGTGTAGTGGGATGGGGAGGGGAGGGAGTGTGGTGGGATGGGGAGGGGTGGGAGTGTGGTGGGATGGGGAGGGGTGGGTGTTTGGTGGGCAGTGGTTGGGAGGGTGTGTGTGGTGGGATGGGGAGGAGATTGTGTGGTGGGATGGGGAGGGTGTGTGGTGGGATGGGGAGGGTGTGTGGTGGGATGGGGAGGGGAGGGTGTGTAGTGGGATGGGGAGGGGAGGGAGTGTGGTGGGATGGGGAGGGGAGGGAGTGTGGTGGGATGGGGAGGGGAGGGTGTGTAGTGGGATGGGGAGGGTGTGTAGTGGGATGGGGAGGGTGTGTGGTGGGATGGGGAGGGGAGGGTGAGTGGTGGGCCGGGGAGGGTGTGTGGTTGGATGGGGAGGGTGTGTGGTGGGATGGGGAGGGGAGGGTGTGTGGTGGAATGGGGAGGGGAGGGTGTGTAGTGGGATGGGGAGGGGAGGGTGTGTGGTGGAATGGGGAGGGGAGGGTGTGTGGTGGGATGGGGAGGGTGTGTGGTGGGATGGGGAGGGGAGGGTGTGTGGTGGGATGGGGAGTGGAGGGTGTGTGGTGGGATGGGGAGGGTGTGTGGTGGGCCGGGGAGAGTGTGTGGTGGAATGGGGAGGGGAGGGTGTGTGGTGGAATGGGGAGGGGAGGGTGTGTGGTGGGATGGGGAGGGGAGGGTGTGTGGTGGGATGGGGAGGGTGTGTGGTGGGATGGGGAGGGTGTGTGGTGGGCCGGGGGAGGGTGTGTGGTGGGATGGGGAGGGTGTGTGGTGGGCGGGGAGGGTGTGTGGTGGGATGGGGAGGGGAGGGTGTGTAGTGGGATGGGGAGGGGAGGGAGTGTAGTGGGATGGGGAGGGTGTGTGGTGGGATGGGGAGGGGAGGGGGGAGGGTGTGGTGGGATGGGGAGGTTGTGTGGTGGGATGGGGAGGGTGTGTGGTGGGATGGGGAGGGTGTGTGGTGGGATGGGGAGGGTGTGTGGTGGGATGGGGAGGGGAGGGAGGGGAGGGTGTGTTGGGATGGGGAGGGTGTGTGGTGGGATGGGGAGGGTGTGTGGGGGGTGGGGAGGGGAGGGGGGAGGGTGTCTTGGGATGGGGGGTGTGTGGTGGGGCCGGGGAGGGTGTGTGGTGGGATGGGGAGGGTGTGTGGTGGGCGGGGAGGGTGTGTGATGGGATGGGGAGGGGGAGGGTGTGTAGTGGGATGGGGAGGGGAGGGAGTGTGGTGGGATGGGGAGGGGGTGGGAGTGTGGTGGGATGGGGAGGGGTGGGTTTTGGTGGGCAGTGGTTGGGAGGGTGTGTGTGGTGGGATGGGGAGGAGATTGTGTGGTGGGATGGGGAGGGTGTGTGGTGGGATGGGGAGGGTGTGTGGTGGGATGGGGAGGGGAGGGTGTGTAGTGGGATGGGGAGGGGAGGGAGTGTGGTGGGATGGGGAGGGGAGGGTGTGTGGTGGGATGGGGAGGGGAGGGTGTGTAGTGGGATGGGGAGGGTGTGTGGTGGGATGGGGAGGGTGTGTGGTGGGATGGGGAGGGGAGGGTGAGTGGTGGGCCGGGGAGGGTGTGTGGTTGGATGGGGAGGGTGTGTGGAGGGATGGGGAGGGGAGGGTGTGTGGTGGAATGGGCAGGGGAGGGTGTGTAGTGGGATGGGGAGGGGGGGTGTGTGGTGGAATGGGGAGGGGAGGGTGTGTGGTGGGATGGGGAGGGTGTGTGGTGGGATGGGGAGGGGAGGGTGTGTGGTGGGATGGGGAGTGGAGGGTGTGTGGTGGGATGGGGAGGGTGTGTGGTGGGATGGGGAGGGTGTGTGGTGGGCCGGGGAGAGTGTGTGGTGGAATGGGGAGGGAGGGTGTGTGGTGGAATGGGGAGGGGAGGGTGTGTGGTGGGATGGGGAGGGGAGGGTGTGTGGTGGGATGGGGAGGGTGTGTGGTGGGATGGGGACGGTGTGTGGTGGGCCGGGGGAGGGTGTGTGGTGGGATGGGGAGGGTGTGTGGTGGGCCGGGGAGGGTGTGTGGTGGGATGGGGAGGGTGTGTGGTGGGCCGGGGAGGGTGTGTGGTGGGATGGGGAGGGGAGGGTGTGTGGTGGGATGGGGAGGGTGTGTGGTGGGCCGGGGAGGGTGTGTGGTGGGATGGGGAGGGGAGGGTGTGTAGTGGGATGGGGAGGGGAGGGAGTGTAGTGGGATGGGGAGGGTGTGTGGTGGGATGGGGAGGGTGTGTGGTGGGATGGGGAGGGAGGGTGTGGTGGGATGGGGAGGGTGTGTGGTGGGATGGGGAGGGTGTGTGGTGGGATGGGGAGGGTGTGTGGTGGGATGGGGAGGGGAGGGGAGGGTGTGTTGGGATGGGGAGGGTGTGTGGTGGGATGGGGAGGGTGTGTGGTGGGATGGGGAGGGGGGGAGGGTGTCTTGGGATGGGGGGTGTGTGGTGGGCCGGGAGGGTGTGTGGTGGGATGGGGAGGGTGTGTGGTGGGCCGGGGAGGGGGAGGGTGTGTGGTGGGCCGGGGAGGGTGTGTGGTGGGATGGGGAGGGTGTGTGGTGGGATGGTGAGGGGAGGGTGTGTGGTGGGCCGGGGAGGGTGTGTGATGGGATGGGGAGGGGAGGGTGTGTAGTGGGATGGGGAGGGGAGGGAGTGTGGTGGGATGGGGAGGGGTGGGTGTTTGGTGGGCAGTGGTTGGGAGGGTGTGTGTGGTGGGATGGGGAGGAGATTGTGTGGTGGGATGGGGAGGGTGTGTGGTGGGATGGGGAGGGTGTGTGGTGGGATGGGGAGGGGAGGGTGTGTGGTGGAATGGGCAGGGGAGGGTGTGTAGTGGGATGGGGAGGGGAGGGTGTGTGGTGGAATGGGGAGGGGAGGGTGTGTGGTGGGATGGGGAGGGTGTGTGGTGGGATGGGGAGGGGAGGGTGTGTGGTGGGATGGGGAGTGGAGGGTGTGGTGGGATGGGGAGGGTGTGTGGTGGGATGGGGAGGGTGTGTGGTGGGCCGGGGAGAGTGTGTGGTGGAATGGGGAGGGGAGGGTGTGTGGTGGAATGGGGAGGGGGAGGGTGTGTGGTGGGATGGGGAGGGGAGGGTGTGTGGTGGGATGGGGAGGGTGTGTGGTGGGATGGGGACGGTGTGTGGTGGGCCGGGGAGGGTGTGTGGTGGGATGGGGAGGGTGTGTGGTGGGCCGGGGGAGGGTGTGTGGTGGGATGGGGAGGGTGTGTGGTGGGCCGGGGGAGGGTGTGTGGTGGGATGGGGAGGGAGGGTGTGTGGTGGGATGGGGAGGGTGTGTGGTGGGCCGGGAGGGTGTGTGGTGGGATGGGGAGGGTGTGTGGTGGGCCGGGGAGGGTGTGTGGTGGGATGGGGAGGGGAGGGTGTGTAGTGGGATGGGGAGGGGAGGGAGTGTAGTGGGATGGGGAGGGTGTGTGGTGGGATGGGGAGGGTGTGTGGTGGGATGGGGAGGGGAGGGGAGGGTGTGGTGGGATGGGGAGGGTGTGTGGTGGGATGGGGAGGGTGTGTGGTGGGATGGGGAGGGTGTGTGGTGGGATGGGGAGGGGAGGGGAGGGTGTGTTGGGATGGGGAGGGTGTGTGGTGGGATGGGGAGGGTGTGTGGTGGGATGGGGAGCGGAGGGGAGGGTGTCTTGGGATGGGGAGGGTGTGTGGTGGGCCGGGGGAGGGTGTGTGGTGGGATGGGGAGGGTGTGTGGTGGGCCGGGGGGGAGGGTGTGTGGTGGGCCGGGGAGGGTGTGTGGTGGGATGGGGAGGGTGTGTGGTGGGATGGTGAGGGGAGGGTGTGTGGTGGGCGGGGAGGGTGTGTGATGGGATGGGGAGGGGGAGGGTGTGTAGTGGGATGGGGAGGGGAGGGAGTGTGGTGGGATGGGGAGGGTGGGAGTGTGGTGGGATGGGGAGGGGTGGGTGTTTGGTGGGCAGTGGTTGGGAGGGTGTGTGTGGTGGGATGGGGAGGAGATTGTGTGGTGGGATGGGGAGGGTGTGTGGTGGGATGGGGAGGGTGTGTGGTGGGATGGGGAGGGTGTGTGGTGGGATGGAGAGGGGAGGGTGTGTAGTGGGATGGGGAGGGGAGGGAGTGTGGTGGGATGGGGAGGGAGGGTGTGTGGTGGGATGGGGAGGGGAGGGTGTGTAGTGGGATGGGGAGGGTGTGTGGTGGGATGGGGAGGGTGTGTGGTGGGATGGGGAGGGGAGGGTGAGTGGTGGAATGGGGAGGGGAGGGTGTGTGGTTGGATGGGGAGGGTGTGTGGTGGGATGGGGAGGGGAGGGTGTGTGGTGGAATGGGGAGGGGAGGGTGTGTAGTGGGATGGGGAGGGTGTGTGGTGGAATGGGGAGGGGAGGGTGTGTGGTGGGCCGGGGAGGGTGTGTGGTGGGATGGGGAGGGGAGGGAGTGTAGTGGGATGGGGAGGGTGTGTGGTGGGATGGGGAGGGTGTGTGGTGGGATTGGGAGGGGAGGGGAGGGTGTGGTGGGATGGGGAGGGTGTGTGGTGGGATGGGGAGGGTGTGTGGTGGGATGGGGAGGGTGTGTGGTGGGATGGGGAGGGTGTGTGGTGGGATGGGGAGGGGAGGGGAGGGTGTCTTGGGATGGGGAGGGTGTGTGGTGGGATGGGGAGGGTGTGTGGTGGGATGGGGAGGGGAGGGTGTGTAGTGGGATGGGGAGGGGAGGGAGTGTGGTGGGATGGAGAGGGAGGGTGTGTGGTGGGATGGGGAGGGTGTGTGGTGGGATGGGGAGGGTGTGTGGTGGGATGGGGAGGGGAGGGTGTGTAGTGGGATGGGGAGGGGAGGGAGTGTGGTGGGATGGGGAGGGGAGGGTGTGTAGTGGGAAGGGGAGGGTGTGTGGTGGGATGGGGAGGGTGTGTGGTGGGATGGGGAGGGAGGGTGTGTGGTGGGATGGGGAGGGGAGAGTGTGTAATGGGATGGGGAGGGGAGGGTGTGTGGTGGGATGGGGAGGGTGTGTAGTGGGATGGGGAGGGTGTGTGGTGGGATGGGGAGGGGAGGGTGTGTGGTGGAATGGGGAGGGGAGGGTGTGTGGTGGGATGGGGAGGGGAGGGTGTGTGGTGGGATGGGGAGGGTGTGTGGTGGGATGGGGAGGGGAGGGTGTGTGGTGGAATGGGGAGGATGTGTGGTGGGATGGGGAGGGGAGGGTGTGTGGTGGGATCGGGAGGGTGTGTGGTGGGATGGGGAGGATGTGTGGTGGGATGGGGAGGGGAGGGGGAGGGTGTGTAGTGGGATGGGGAGGGGAGGGGAGGGTGTGTGGTGGGATGGGGAGGATGTGTGGTGGGATGGGGAGGGGAGGGGAGGATGTGTGGTGGGATGGGGAGGGGAGGGGAGGGTGTGTGGTGGGATGGGGAGGGGAGGGGAGGGTGTGTGGTGGCTGTGCTCGAGTGTTTGTTTGTCTCTTACCAGTTTGATTGGTTAAGGTCGTTAGTTGTTAGTTGTTATTGCAGAGACACCCTTCCCTTCCCCACATCCATGTTTTATTAAATAACTGACTAACTAAGCAATGGGAGCATAACAAAACAACACTCAGGATGAGAGGTGAGAGGTGATGGGGAGGAGAGGGGTGATGGGGAGGAGAGAGGTGATGGGGAGGAGAGAGGTGACAGGGAGGAGAGAGGGGATGAGGGGATGAGATGGAGAGAGGGGATGGGGAGGAGAGAGGTGATGAGGAGGAGAGAGGGGATGAGGAGGAGAGAGGTGACAGGGAGGAGAGAGGTGACAGTGAGGAGAGAGGTGACAGGGAGGAGAGAGGGGATGAGGGGATGAGATGGAGAGAGGGGATGGGGAGGAGAGAGGTGATGAGGAGGAGAGAGGGGATGAGGAGGAGAGAGGTGACAGGGAGGAGAGAGGTGATGAGAGGTGATGAGGAGGAGAGAGGGGATGAGGAGGTGAGAGGGGATGAGGAGGAGAGAGGGGATAAGGAGGAGAGAGGTGAAGGAGAGGGGATGAGGAGGAGAGAGGTGACAGTGAGGAGAGAGGTGACGGGGAGGAGAGAGGGGATGAGGGGATGAGATGGAGAGAGGGGATGGGGAGGAGAGAGGTGATGAGGAGGAGAGAGGGGATGAGGAGGAGAGAGGTGACAGGGAGGAGAGAGGTGATGAGAGGTGATGAGGAGGAGAGAGGGGATGAGGAGGTGAGAGGGGATGAGGAGGAGAGAGGGGATAAGGAGGAGAGAGGTGAAGGAGAGGGGATGAGGAGGAGAGAGGTGACAGTGAGGAGAGAGAGGTGACGGGGAGGAGAGAGGGGATGAGGGGATGAGATGGAGAGAGGGGATGGGGAGGAGAGAGGTGATGAGGAGGAGAGAGGGGATGAGGAGGAGAGAGGTGACAGGGAGGAGAGAGAGGTGATGAGAGGTGATGAGGAGGAGAGAGGGGATGAGGAGGTGAGAGGGGATGAGAATGAGAGAGGGGATGAGATGGAGAGAGGTGATGAGAATGAGAGAGGGGACCAGGAGGAGAGAGAGGATGAGGAGGAGAGAGGGGACCAGGAGGAGAGAGAGGATGAGGAGGAGAGAGGTGACGGGGAGGAGAGAGTGGATGAGGAGGAGAGAGGGGATGAGGAGGAGAGAGGTGATGGGGAGGAGAGAGGGGATGAGGAGGAGAGAGGGGATGAGGAGTAGAGAGGTGACAGTGAGGAGAGAGGTGACGGGGAGGAGAGAGGGGATGAGGGGATGAGATGGAGAGAGGGGATGGGGAGGAGAGAGGGGATGAGGAGGAGAGAGGTGATGAGGAGGAGAGAGGGGACAGGGAGGAGAGAGGTGACAGGGAGGAGAGAGGGGATGAGGAGGAGAGAGGTGATGAGGAGGAGAGAGGGGATGAGAATGAGAGAGGTGATGAGAATGAGAGAGGGGATGAGATGGAGAGAGGGGATGAGGAGGAGAGAGGTGAAGGGGAGGAGAGAGGGGATGAGGAGGAGAGAGGTGACGGGGAGGAGAGAGGGGATGAGGATGAGAGAGGGGACGGGGAGGAGAGAGGGGATGAGGAGGAGAGAGGGGACCAGGAGGAGAGAGGGGATGAGGAGGAGAGAGGTGAAGGGGAGGAGAGAGGGGATGAGGAGGAGAGAGGTGACGGGGAGGAGAGAGGGGATGAGGAGGAGAGAGGGGACGGGGAGGAGAGAGGGGATGAGGAGGAGAGAGGGTATGAGGAGGAGAGAGGGGATGAGAAGGAGAGAGGGGATGAGGAGGAGAGAGGGGCCCAGGAGGAGAGAGGAGAGGGGATGAGGAGGAGAGAGGGGATGAGAATGAGAGAGGGGATGAGGAGGAGAGAGGTGATGAGGAGGAAAGAGGTGACGGGGAGGAGAGAGGGGACGAGGAGGAGAGGGGAAGCAGAGGAGAGAAGAGAAGAGTAGGAGAGGGGATTGGGAGGAGAGAAGAGAAGAGAAGGAGAGGGGATGAGGAGGAGAGAAGAGAAGAGAAGGAGAGGGGATGAGGAGGAGAGAAGACAAGAGAAGGAGAGGGGATGAGGAGGAGAGAAGAGAAGAGTAGGAGAGGGGATGGGGAGGAGAGAAGAGATGAGAAGAGTAGGAGAGGGGATAGGGAGGAGAGAAGAGAAGAGTAGAAGAGGGGATCGGGGGAGAGGGGATGGGGAGGAGAGAAGAGAGGAGAAGAGTAGGAGAGGGGATGGGGAGGAGAGAAGAGAAGAGAAGAGTAGGAGAGGGGATGGGGAGGAGAGGGGATGGGGAGGAGAGAAGAGAAGAGTAGGAGAGGGGATGGGGAGGAGAGGGGATGGGGAGGAGAGAAGAGAAGAAAGAGTAGGAGAGGGGATGGGGAGGAGAGGGGATGGGGCAGAGAGAGTGGTTAAACTTTCCACGCTAGTATTGTAGGTGTGGAAAGAAAAAAAGTTTCCACGTTCTCTCAATTCGTTCTTCTCCTCTCCTCTCCCCATTATCTCTCCTCTTCTCCTCAAACCTTCTCCTCAACATCCCTTCTCCACCTCTTCTCTCCTCTTCTCTTCTCTTCTCTTCTCTCCTCCCCATCCCCTCTCCTCCTCTTCATCCCCTCTCTCCTCCTCATCCCTCTCCTCCTCTTCATCCCCTCTCCTCATCATCCCCTCTCTCCCCCTCATCTTCTCTCCTCTCCTCCTCATCCCCTCTCTCCTCCCCATCCCCTCATCCACTCTCTCCTCCCATCCCATCTCCTCCCCACCACCTCTCTCCTCCTCATCCCCTCCCTACTATCCCCTCTCCACCCCATCCCCCATCCCCCATCCCCTCTCTCCTCCCCATCCCCCATCCCCTCTCCCTCCTCATCCCCTCTCCTCCCCATCCCCATCCCCTCTCCTCCTCATCCCCCATCCCCTCTCCTCCCCATCCCCCATCCCCTCTCCTCCTCATCCCTCTCTCCTCCCCATCCCCTCATCCCCTCTCTCCTCCCATCCCATCTCCTCCCCACCCCCTCTCTCCTCCTCATCCCCTCCCTACTATCCCATCTCCTCCCCATCCCCCATCCCCTCTCTCATCCCCATCCCCTCTCCTCCCCATCCCCTCTCCTCCCCATCCCCTCTCCTCCCCATCCCCCATCCCCTCTCTCCTCCTCATCCCCTCTCCTCCCCATCCCCATCCCCTCTCCTCCCCATCCCCCATCCCCTCTCCTCCCCATCCCCCATCCCATCTCGCCTCCTCATCCTCTCTCCTCCTCATCCCCTCTCTCCCCCTCATCCTCTCTCCTCCTCATCCCCCACCCCTCTCTCCTCCTCATCCCCTCTCCTCCCCATCCCCATCCCCTCTCCTCCCCATCCCCCATCCCCTCTCTCTCCTCCTCATCCCCTCTCTCCTCCTCATCCCCTCCCACCCCATCCCCCATCCCCTCTCTCCTCCTCATCCTCTCTCCTCCCCATCCCCCATCCCCCTCTCTCCTCCTCATCCTCTCTCCTCCCCATCCCCATCCCCCTCTCTCCTCCTCATCCCCTCTCCTCCCTTTCCCCTCTCTCCCCCTCATCCTCTCTCCTCCTCATCCCCCCCAACCCTCTCTCCTCCTCATCCCCTCTCCTCCCCCATCCCCATCCCCTCTCATCCTCATCCCCTCTTCTCCCCATCCCCCATCCCCTCTCTCCTCCTCATCCCCCTCTCCTCCCCATCCCCCATCCCCTCTCTCCTCCTCATCCCCTCTCCTCCCCATCCCCCATCCCTCTCTCCTCCTCATCCTCTCTCCTCCCCATCCCCCATCCCCTCTCTCCTCCTCATCCCCTCTCCTCCCCTTTCCCCTCTCTCCCCCTCATCCTCTCTCCTCCTCATCCCCCACCCCTCTCTCCTCCTCATCCCCTCTCCTCCCCATCCCCATCCCCTCTCATCCTCATCCCCTCTTCTCCCCATCCCCCATCCCCTCTCTCCTCCTCATCCCCTCTCCTCCCCATCCCCCATCCCCTCTCTCCTCCTCATCCCCTCTCCTCCCCATCCCCCATCCCCTCTCTCCTCCTCATCCTCTCTCCTCTCCATCCCCCTTCTTTCTTCTCTTCTCCAAGTGTTTTAACTAGCTGTTAGAATCCCATCATTAGCAGTGATTTTAGACTCCACTACAGACTCTCTGGATGGAATGTGTGTTGCCTAGCAACTAATGGTTGTTTCCGTGGTGACAACAATACCCCCAGCCCATTGTTTCTGTAATGGAGTATTCGGCTCAACACACTGTGTGGTCCACAAACACCATGGTCTCACACACACACACACACACACACACACACACACACACACACACACACACACACACACACACACACACACACACACACACACACACACACACACACACACACACACACACACACACACACACACACACACACACACACAAAGTATCCTAACCACAGTCATATGTGAAAGGATCCAGATATGGATGAGATAGATATGCAGGTATGCATACAATACTACTATTTATCTGTAATATCTACAATTGTACATCATACATATATAATTCATCCATCTACTCTCCTATCACTCAGTTACTGTTTATCTACTATATATACACACTACAGATACTGTTTATCTACTATATATACACTACAGATACTGTTAATCTACTATATATACTACAGATACTGTTTATCTACTATATAAACTACATATACTGTTTATCTACTATATATACTACATATACTACATATATACTACACACTACAGATACAGATATAGACACTACAGATACAGATATAGACACTACAGATACAGATATAGATATAGACACTTCAGATACAGATATAGACACTACAGATACAGATATAGACACTACAGATACAGATATAGACACTACAGATACAGATATAGACACTAGATACAGATACAGATACAGACACAGATATAGATATAGACACTACAGATACAGATATAGATATAGACACTACAGATACAGATACAGATATAGACACTTCAGATACAGATATAGACACTACAGATACAGATATAGACACTACAGATACAGATATAGACACTACAGATACAGATATAGACACTAGATACAGATACAGATACAGACACAGATATAGATATAGACACTACAGATACAGATATAGATATAGACACTACAGATACAGATACAGATATAGACACTACAGATAGAGATATATACACTACAGATACAGATACAGATATAGACACTACAGATACATATATAGATATAGACATTACATATACAGATATAGAAACAACAGATACAGATATAGACATTACAGATATAGACACTACAGATACAGATACAGATATAGATACTACAGATACAGATATAGATATAGACACTACAGATACAGATATAGACACTACAGATATAGACATAGATATAGACATTACAGATACAGATATAGACACTACAGATACAGATATAGACACTACAGATACAGATACAGATATAGACACTACAGATACAGATTCAGATATAGACACTACAGATACAGATACAGATATAGACACTACAGATACAGATACAGATATAGACACTACAGATATAGATACAGATTTAGACACTACAGATACAGATATAGATATAGACACTACAGATACAGATATAGATATAGACATTACAGATACAGATACAGATATAGACACTACAGATACAGACACTGCAGATACAGATATAGATATAGACATTACAGATACAGATAAAGACACTGCAGATATAGACATAGATATAGACATTACAGATACAGATAGACACTACAGATACAGGCACTACAGGTACAGATATAGACACTACAGATATAGGCATAGATATAGACATTACAGATACAGATAGACACTACAGATACAGATATAGACACTACAGATACAGATACAGATATAGACACTACAGATACAGATATAGACACTACAGATATAGATACAGATATAGACACTACATATACAGATATAGACACTACAGATACAGATATAGACACTACAGATATAGATACAGATATAGACACTACATATACAGATATAGACACTACAGATAAATATATAGATATAGACACTACAGATACAGATATAGACATTACAGATACAGATATAGATATAGACACTACAGATACAGATATAGATATAGACACTACAGATACAGATATAGATATAGACACTACAGATACAGATATAGATATAGACACTACAGATACAGATATAGATATAGACACTACAGATACAGATATAGATATAGACACTACAGATACAGATATAGATATAGACACTACAGATACAGATATAGATATAGACACTACAGATACAGATATAGACACTACAGATACAGATACACATATAGACACTACAGATACAGATACAGATATAGACACTACAGAAACAGATATAGACACTACAGATACAGATATAGACACTACAGAAACAGATATAGACACTACAGATACAGATATAGATATAGACACTACAGATAGAGATACAGATATAGACACTACATATATAGATAGACACTACAGATACAGATATAGATATAGACACTACAGATATACATAGACACTACAGAAACAGATATAGACACTACAGATACAGATAAAGACACTACAGATACTGATATAGATACCACATATACAGATATAGACACTACAGATACAGATATAGACACTACAGATACAGATATAGACACTACAGATACAGATATAGACACTACAGATATAGATACAGATATAGACACTACATATACAGATATAGACACTACAGATACATATATAGATATAGACACTACAGATACAGATATAGACATTACAGATACAGATATAGATATAGACACTACAGATACAGATATAGATATAGACACTACAGATACAGATATAGATATAGACACTACAGATACAGATATAGATATAGACACTACAGATACAGATATAGATATAGACACTACAGATACAGATATAGATATAGACACTACAGATACAGATATAGATATAGACACTACAGATACAGATATAGATATAGACACTAGATACAGATATAGATATAGACACTACAGATACAGATATAGACACTACAGATACAGATACACATATAGACACTACAGATACAGATACAGATATAGACACTACAGAAACAGATATAGACACTACAGATACAGATATAGACACTACAGAAACAGATATAGACACTACAGATACAGATATAGATATAGACACTACAGATAGAGATACAGATATAGACACTACATATATAGATAGACACTACAGATACAGATATAGATATAGACACTACAGATATACATAGACACTACAGAAACAGATATAGACACTACAGATACAGATAAAGACACTACAGATACTGATATAGATACCACATATACAGATATAGACACTACAGATACAGATATAGACACTACAGATACAGATATAGACACTTGTAAAGGCTTTCGTCTGGTTGAAGAGAAGCGGACCAAAATGCAGCGTTGTATTTTTGAGACATGTTTAATGATGAATGAAAAAACGAACTATACAAAACAACAAACGGACCGTGAAAACCTATACAGCCTATCTGGTGACAACAAACACAGAGACAGGAACAATCACCCACGAAATACTCAAAGAATATGGCTGCAGTCAGAGACAACGATAATCACCTGACTCTGATTGAGAACCGCCTCAGGCAGCCATAGACTATGCTAGACACCCCCAAGACAAAACACACCACAATAACCCATGTCACACCCTGGCCTGACCAAATAAATGCAGACAAACACAATATATTTCGAACAGGGCGTGACAACACTACAGATACAGATACAGATACAGATATAGACATTACAGATATAGACACTACAGATACAGATATAGACACTACAGATATAGATATAGACACTACAGATACAGATACAGATATAGACACTACAGATACAGATATAGGCACTACAGAAACAGATATAGACAATACAGATACAGATATAGGCACTACAGAAACAGATATAGACACTACAGAAACAGATATAGATATAGACACTACAGATACAGATACATATATAGACACTACAGATATAGATATAGATATAGACACTACAGATACAGATATAGAAACAACAGGTACAGATATAGACACTACAGATACAGATATAGGCACTACAGAAACAGATATAGATATAGACACTACAGATACAGATACAGATATAGGCACTACAGAAACAGATATAGACAATACAGAAACAGATATAGATATAGACAATACAGAAACAGATATAGATATAGACACTACAGAAACAGATATAGATATAGACACTACAGATACAGATACATATATAGACACTACAGAAACAGATATAGACAATACAGATACAGATATAGACAATACAGAAGCAGATATAGACACTACAGATACAGATATAGATATAGACACTACAGATACAGATACATATATAGACACTACAGATATAGATGATATAGACACTACAGATATAGACACTACATATACAGATACTACAGATACAGATATAGACACTACAGATACAGATACAGATATAGACACGACAGATACAGATACAGATATAGACACTACAGATACAGATATAGACACTACAGATACAGATATAGACACTACAGATACAGATATAGACATAGACACTACAGATACAGATATAGACACTACAGATACAGATATAGACACTACAGATACAGATATAGACACAGATATAGACACTACAGATACAGATATAGACACTACAGATACAGATTTAGACACTACAGATATAGATACAGATATAGACACTACAGATACAGATATAGACACTACAGATATAGACACCACAGATACAGATATAGATATAGACACTACAGATACAGATATAGATATAGACACGACAGATATAGACACTACAGATGCAGGTATTGACACTACAAATATAGATATAGACACTACAGAAACAGATATAGATATAGACACTACAGATATAGACACTACATATACAGATATAGACACTACATATATAGACACTACAGATACAGATATAGACACTACAGATATAGATATAGACACTACAGATGTAGACACTACAGAAACAGATATAGACACTAAAAATATAGATATAAACACTACAGATACAGATATAGATATAGACACTACAGATATAGACACTACACATACAGATATAGACACTACAGAAACAGATATAGATATAGACACTACAGATACAGATACAGATATAGACATTACAGATACAGATATAGACACTACATATATAGATATAGACACTACAGATACAGATACAGATATAGACATTACAGATACAGATATAGACACTACATATATAGATATAGACACTACAGATACAGATACAGATATAGACATTACAGATACAGATACTACAGATATAGACACTGCAGATACAGATATAGACACTACAGATACAGATACAGATATAGACATTACAGATACAGATACTACAGATATAGACACTGCAGATACAGATATATACACTACAGATACAGATACTACAGATATAGACACTGCAGGTACAGATACAGATATAGACACTACAGATACAGATACAGATATAGACATTACAGATACAGATACAGATATAGACATTACAGATACAGACACTGCAGATACAGATATAGACACTACAGATACATATACAGATATAGACACTACAGATACAGATATAGACACTACAGATACAGATATAGACACTACAAATATAGATATAGACACTACAGATACAGATATAGATATAGACACTACAGATATAGACACTACACATACAGATACAGATATAGACACTACAGATACAGATATAGACACTACAAATATAGATATAGACACTACAGATACAGATATAGATATAGACACTACAGATACAGATATAGACACTACAAATATAGATATAGACACTACAGATACAGATATAGATATAGACACTACAGATATAGACACTACAGATACAGATACAGATATAGACACTACAGATACAGATATAGACACTACAGATACAGATATAGACACTACAGATACAGATATAGACACTACAAATATAGATATAGACACTACAGATACAGATATAGATATAGACACTACAGATATAGACACTACAAATATAGATATAGACACTACAGATACAGATACAGATATAGACACTACAGATACAGATATAGACACTACAGATACAGATATAGACACTACAGATACAGATATAGACACTACAAATATAGATATAGACACTACAGATACAGATATAGATATAGACACTACAGATATAGACACTACACATACAGATACAGATATAGACACTACAGATACAGATATAGACACTACAGATACAGATATAGACACTACAGATACAGATATAGACACTACAAATATAGATATAGACACTACAGATACAGATATAGATATAGACACTACAGATATAGACACTACAAATATAGATATAGACACTACAGATACAGATACAGATATAGACACTACAGATACAGATATAGACACTACAGATACAGATATAGACACTACAGATACAGATATAGACACTACAAATATAGATATAGACACTACAGATACAGATATAGATATAGTCACTACAGATATAGACACTACACATACAGATATAGACACTACAGATACAGATACAGATATAGACACTACAGATACAGATATAGACACTACAGATATAGACACAACATATACAGATATAGACACTACATATATAGACACTACAGATACAGATATAGACACTACAGATATAGATATAGACACTACAGATGTAGACACTACAGAAACAGATATAGACACTAAAAATATAGATATAAACACTACAGATACAGATATAGATATAGACACTACAGATATAGACACTACACATACAGATATAGACACTACACATACAGATATAGACACTACAGATACAGATATAGACACTACAGATATAGATATAGACACTACAGATACAGATATATACCCTACAGAAACAGATATAGATATAGACACTACAGATACAGATATAGATATAGACATTACAGATACAGATACTACAGATACAGATACAGATATAGACATTACAGATACAGATACTACAGATACAGATATAGACATTACATATACAGATATAGACACTACATATATAGATATAGACACTACAGATACAGATACAGATATAGACATTACAGATACAGATACTACAGATATAGACACTGCAGATACAGATATAGACACTACAGATACAGATACTACAGATATAGACACTGCAGGTACAGATACAGATATAGACACTACAGATACAGATACAGATATAGACATTACAGATACAGATACAGATACAGATATAGACATTACAGATACAGACACTACATATACAGATATAGACACTACAGATACAGATATAGACAATACAGATACAGATATAGACACTACAGATATAGATATAGACACTACAGATATAGATATAGACACTACAAATATAGATATAGACACTACAGATACATATATAGATATAGACACTACAGATATAGACACTACACATACAGATATAGACACTACAGATACAGATACAGATATAGACACTACAGATACAGATATAGACACTACAGATACAGATACAGATATAGACACTGCAGATACAGATATAGACACTACAGATACAGATACAGATACAGATATAGACACTGCAGATACAGATACAGATATAGACATTACAGATACAGACACTACAGATACAGATATAGACACTACAGATAAAGATACTACAGATATAGACACTACAGATACAGATATGGACACTACAGATAAAGATACTACAGATATAGACACTACAGATAAAGATACTACAGATATCGACACTACAGATACAGATACAGATATAGACACTACAGATACAGATACTACAGATATAGACACTACAGATACAGATACAGATATAGACACTACAGATACAGATATAGACACTACAGATACAGATATAGACACTACAGATACAGATACAGATACAGATATAGACACTACAGATACAGATATAGACACTACAGATACAGATACAGATATAGACACTACAGATACAGATACAGATACAGATATAGACATTACATATACAGATATAGATATAGACACTACAGATAGAGATATAGACACTACAGATACAGATACAGATACAGATATAGACACTACAGATACAGATATAGACACTACAGATACAGATATAGACACTACAGATACAGATATAGACACTACAGATATAAACACTACATATACAGATACTACAGATACAGATATATATATATAGACACTACAGATACAGATATAGACACTACAGATACAGATATAGACACTACAGATACAGATATAGATATAGACGCTACAGATACAGATATAGACACTACATATATAGATATAGACACTACAGATACAGATATAGACACTATAGATATAGATATAGACACTACAGATACAGATACAGATATAGACACTACATATATAGATATAGACACCACAGATATATACACTACATATACAGATACTACAGATACAGATACAGATAGAGATATAGACACTACATATATAGATATAGACACTACAGATACAGATATAGACACTACAGATACAGATATAGACACTACAGATACAGATATAGACACTACAAATATAGATATAGACACTACAGATACAGATATAGATATAGACACTACAGATATAGACACTACACATACAGATATAGACACTACAGATACAGATACAGATATAGACACTACAGATACAGATATAGACACTACAGATACAGATACAGATATAGACACTGCAGATACAGATATAGACACTACAGATACAGATACAGATATAGACACTGCAGATTCAGATACAGATATAGACATTACAGATACAGACACTACAGATACAGATATAGACACTACAGATAAAGATACTACAGATATAGACACTACAGATACAGATATAGACACTACAGATAAAGATACTACAGATATAGACACTACAGATAAAGATACTACAGATATCGACACTACAGATACAGATACAGATATAGACACTACAGATACAGATACTACAGATATAGACACTACAGATACAGATACAGATATAGACACTACAGATACAGATATAGACACTACAGATACAGATATAGACACTACAGATACAGATACAGATACAGATATAGACACTACAGATACAGATATAGACACTACAGATACAGATACAGATATAGACACTACTGATACAGATACAGATACAGATATAGACATTACATATACAGATATAGATATAGACACTACAGATAGAGATATAGACACTGCAGATATAGATATAGACACTACAGATACAGATACAGATATAGACACTACAGATACAGATATAGATATGGACACTACAGATACAGATATAGACACTACAGATACAGATATAGACACTACAGATATAAACACTACATATACAGATACTACAGATACAGATATATATATATAGACACTACAGATACAGATATAGACACTACAGATACAGATATAGACACTACAGATACAGATATAGATATAGACGCTACAGATACAGATATAGACACTACATATATAGATATAGACACTACAGATACAGATATAGACACTATAGATATAGATATAGACACTACAGATACAGATACAGATATAGACACTACATATATAGATATAGACACCACAGATATATACACTACATATACAGATACTACAGATACAGATAGAGATATAGACACTACATATATAGATATAGACACTACAGATACAGATATAGATATAGACGCTACAGATACAGATACAGATATAGATACTACAGATATTGACATAGATATAGACATTACAGATACAGATATAGACACTACAGATACAGATATAGAAGCTACAGATAGAGATACAGATATAGACACTACAGACAGAGATACAATCACTAAAGACACCTCCGGCAAACTGCTCTGTAATTGCCCGTGTGTGTGTGTGTGTGTGTGTGAGGTTTGGTGTGTGATCACATGTTGACCAGTAGATGGCAGCGTAACCATTCTGTTGAATTGTAGAATTGTTGAACTCCCACTGCATTTGAATCTTTCTTGCTTGCCAGAGGATCTCAAACCTACACATTCTAACTTTGACTTCATCACATTATCATTATTTGTAAATACTGTTACAAAGAAATGGTTTTTCCCGAGTTAATTTCTGTACCATGTATAACAAAGGTAGTCTGTGATGTCTTACAGATGGTTAATTTAACTTAAAATAAGCAGTTTGTTTAAGACAATGAAATTAGCAATAACTTGCTACTGTAATACATTGCATTTGTTGATTGTTGTTTGTTTTGTGTGAGAAAGATCATTTAAGGAATGCCTGTAAGGTAGTATAGCGTCATGATGGCGTCTCTCTCTCTTTGAACTTAAAAACACCCTTTCCCCTCATGAGAATTGGCCTATATGGATTATATATATAATCTGGCATCGTGCATAGCATGTTACGGTATACAGCGCTGTGAAGCAGAATCTGGCATCGTGTATAGCATGTTACGGTATACAGCGCTGTGAAGCAGAATCTGGCATCGTGCATAGCATGTTACGGTATACAGCTCTGTGAAGCAGAATCTGGCATCGTGTATAGCATGTTACGGTATACAGCGCTGTGAAGCAGAATCTGGCATCGTGCATAGCATGTTACGGTATACAGCGCTGTGAAGTAGAATCTGGCATCATGTATAGCATGTTACGGTATACAGCGCTGTGAAGCAGAATCTGGCATCGTGTATAGCATGTTACGGTATACAGCGCTGTGAAGCAGAATCTGGCATCGTGCATAGCATGTTACGGTATACAGCGCTGTGAAGCAGAATCTGGCATCGTGCATAGCATGTTACGGTATACAGCGCTGTGAAGCAGAATCTGGCATCGTGCATAGCATGTTACGGTATACAGTGCTGTGAAGCAGAATCTGGCATCGTGTATAGCATGTTACAGTATACAGCGCTGTGAAGCAGAATCTGGCATCGTGTATAGCATGTTACGGTATACAGCGCTGTGAAGCAGAATCTGGCATCGTGCATAGCATGTTACAGTATACAGCGCTGTGAAGCAGAATCTGGCATCGTGCATAGCATGTTACGGTATACAGCGCTGTGAAGTAGAATCTGGCATCATGTATAGCATGTTACGGTATACAGCGCTGTGAAGCAGAATCTGGCATCGTGTATAGCATGTTACGGTATACAGCGCTGTGAAGCAGAATCTGGCATCGTGCATAGCATGTTACGGTATACAGCGCTGTGAAGCAGAATCTGGCATCGTGCATAGCATGTTACGGTATACAGCGCTGTGAAGCAGAATCTGGCATCGTGCATAGCATGTTACGGTATACAGTGCTGTGAAGCAGAATCTGGCATCGTGTATAGCATGTTACAGTATACAGCGCTGTGAAGCAGAATCTGGCATCGTGTATAGCATGTTACGGTATACAGCGCTGTGAAGCAGAATCTGGCATCGTGTATAGCACGTTACGGTATACAGCGCTGTGAAGCAGAATCTGGCATCGTGCATAGCATGTTACGGTATACAGCGCTGTGAAGCAGAATCTGGCATCGTGCATAGCATGTTACGGTATACAGCGCTGAAGCAGAATCTGGCATCGTGCATAGCATGTTACGGTATACAGCGCTGTGAAGCAGAATCTGGCATCGTGCATAGCATGTTACGGTATACAGTGCTGTGAAGCAGAATCTGGCATCGTGTATAGCATGTTACAGTATACAGCGCTGTGAAGTAGAATCTGGCATCATGTATAGCATGTTACGGTATACAGCGCTGTGAAGCAGAATCTGGCATCGTGTATAGCACGTTACGGTATACAGCGCTGTGAAGCAGAATCTGGCATCATGTATAGCATGTTACGGTATACAGCGCTGTGAAGCAGAATCTGGCATCGTGTATAGCATGTTACGGTATACAGCGCTGTGAAGCAGAATCTGGCATCGTGCATAGCATGTTACGGTATACAGCGCTGTGAAGCAGAATCTGGCATCGTGCATAGCATGTTACGGTATACAGCGCTGTGAAGCAGAATCTGGCATCGTGCATAGCATGTTACGGTATACAGCGCTGTGAAGCAGAATCTGGCATCGTGTATAGCATGTTACGGTATACAGCCAATACGTTCCAATTTAGGCGCTTATCATTGCCCCCCAATTAGTGATGCGCGGGTTAACTCTGGTATATCTGGAGGTGTTGGTGAGGGTTAACTCTGGTATATCTGGAGGTGTTGGTGAGGGTTAACTCTGGTATATCCGCAGGGCTGGAGGTATTGGTGAGGGTTAACTCTGGTATATCTGGAGGTGTTGGTGAGGGTTAACTCTGGTATATCTGGAGGTGTTGGTGAGGGTTAACTCTGGTATATCCTCAGGGCTGGAGGTGTTGGTGAGGGTTAACTCTGGTATATCTGGAGGTGTTGGTGAGGGTTAACTCTGGTATATCCGCAGGGCTGGAGGTATTGGTGAGGGTTAACTCTGGTATATCTGGAGGTGTTGGTGAGGGTTAACTCTGGTATATCTGGAGGTGTTGGTGAGGGTTAACTCTGGTATATCCTCAGGGCTGGAGGTGTTGGTGAGGGTTAACTCTGGTATATCTGGAGGTGTTGGTGAGGGTTAACTCTGGTATATCCGCAGGGCTGGAGGTATTGGTGAGGGTTAACTCTGGTATATCTGGAGGTGTTGGTGAGGGTTAACTCTGGTATATCTGGAGGTGTTGGTGAGGGTTAACTCTGGTATATCTGGAGGTGTTGGTGAGGGTTAACTCTGGTATATCCTCAGGGCTGGAGGTGTTGGTGAGGGTTAACTCTGGTATATCTGGAGGTGTTGGTGAGGGTTAACTCTGGTATATCTGGAGGTGTTGGTGAGGGTTAACTCTGGTATATCTGGAGGTGTTGGTGAGGGTTAACTCTGGTATATCCGCAGGGCTGGAGGGTTTCAGGGTCATTAAATGTTGTGGGTTGGTGACGGGCAGGTTGAATAAAGGGGAAAAAATGCATTATATATAAATAATCCACGAATGTATAATTCTTGTGCGATTCACATGTATAAGACTTTTGTGTTATTTCAAAAAGTAAAACACTGTAGAATGCACAGTGCAATACCATGTGTTTTACCTCATTAATGCTGGAGATTGTACTGCATTATGGGTAAAATGCAGACTGTAAATGCAGACTTAACCTGTAATTGGAAGCTTCCTGTAAAAATGACTGTAACATACTGTATTTATTTACAGCAATAGTTGGTCCTCTCTTCTATAACAGACTGTTCTGGTCCTCTCTTCTATCCTTAGACTACTGTTCTGGTCCTCTCTTCTATATCCTTAGACTACTGTTCTGGTCCTCTCTTCTATAACATTAGACTACTGTTCTGGTCCTCTCTTCTATAACATTAGACTACTGTTCTGGTCCTCTCTTCTATAACATTAGACTACTGTTCTGGTCCTCTCTTCTATAACATTAGACTACTGTTCTGGTCCTCTCTTCTATAACATTAGACTGCTGTTCTGGTCCTCTCTTCTATAACAGACTGTTCTGGACCTCTCTTCTATAACATTAGACTACTGTTCTGGTCCTCTCTTCTATAACATTAGACTACTGTTCTGGTCCTCTCTTCTATAACATTAGACTACTGTTCTGGTCCTCTCTTCTATAACATTAGACTACTGTTCTGGTCCTCTCTTCTATAACATTAGACTACTGTTCTGGTCCTCTTCTACAACATTAGACTACTGTTCTGGTCCTCTCTTCTATAACATTAGACTACTGTTCTGGTCCTCTTCTATAACATTAGATACTGTTCTGGTCCTCTCTTCTATAACATTAGACTACTGTTCTGGTCCTCTTCTATAACATTAGACTACTGTTCTGGTCCTCTCTTCTATAACATTAGACTACTGTTCTGGTCCTCTCTTCTATAACACTAGACTACTGTTCTGGTCCTCTCTTCTATAACATTAGACTACTGTTCTGGACCTCTCTTCTATAACATTAGACTACTGTTCTGGTCCTCTTCTATAACATTAGATACTGTTCTGGACCTCTCTTCTATAACATTAGACTACTGTTCTGGTCCTCTCTTCTATAACATTAGACTACTGTTCTGGTCCTCTCTTCTATAACATTAGACTACTGTTCTGGTCCTCTCTTCTATAACATTAGACTACTGTTCTGGTCCTCTCTTCTATAACATTAGACTACTGTTCTGGTCCTCTCTTCTATCCTTAGACTACTGTTCTGGTCCTCTCTTCTATAACATTAGACTACTGTTCTGGTCCTCTCTTCTATAACATTAGACTACTGTTCTGGTCCTCTCTTCTATAACATTAGACTACTGTTCTGGTCCTCTCTTCTATAACATTAGACTACTGTTCTGGTCCTCTCTTCTATAACATTAGACTACTGTTCTGGTCCTCTCTTCTAGAACATTAGACTACTGTTCTGGTCCTCTCTTCTATAACATTAGACTGCTGTTCTGGTCCTCTCTTCTATAACAGACTGTTCTGGACCTCTCTTCTATAACATTAGACTACTGTTCTGGTCCTCTCTTCTATAACATTAGACTACTGTTCTGGTCCTCTCTTCTATAACATTAGACTACTGTTCTGGTCCTCTCTTCTATAACATTAGACTACTGTTCTGGTCCTCTCTTCTATAACATTAGACTACTGTTCTGGTCCTCTTCTATAACATTAGATACTGTTCTGGACCTCTCTTCTATAACATTAGACTACTGTTCTGGTCCTCCCTTCTATAACATTAGATACTGTTCTGGTCCTCTCTTCTATAACATTAGACTACTGTTCTGGTCCTCTTCTATAACATTAGACTACTGTTCTGGTCCTCTCTTCTATAACATTAGACTACTGTTCTGGTCCTCTATTCTATAACATTAGACTACTGTTCTGGTCCTCTAGATCTACTGTCTCTATGTCTCTATTATAATATGACAGACCAGCTAGATCTACTGTCTCTATTTTATTACAGACCAGCTAGATCTACTGTCTCTATTACATTATGACAGACCAGCGAGATCTACTGTATCTATTATATTATGACAGACCAGCCAGATCTACTGTCTCTATTATATTATGGCAGACTATCTAGATCTACTGTCTCTATTATAATATGACAGACCAGCAAGATCTACTGTCTCTATGTCTCTATTAAAATATGACAGACCAGCTAGATCTACTGTCTCTATTATATTATGACAGACCAGCGAGATCTACTGTATCTATTATATTATGACAGACCAGCCAGATCTACTGTCTCTATTATATTATGGCAGACTATCTAGATCTACTGTCTCTATTATAATATGACAGACCAGCAAGATCTACTGTCTCTATGTCTCTATTAAAATATGACAGACCAGCTAGATCTACTGTCTCTATTATATTATGACAGACCAGCCAGATCTACTGTCTCTATTATATTTTGACAGACCAGCTGGATCTTCTGTCTCTATTATATTATGACAGACCAGCTGGAAAAACTGTCTCTATTATATTATGACAGACCAGCTAGATCTACTGTCTCTAATCTTTATTATGACAGACCAGCTAGATCTACTGTCTTTATTATAGTATGACAGACCAGCTAGATCTACTGTCTCTATTATATTATGACAGACAGCTAGATCTACTGTCTATATTATATTATGACAGACCAGCCAGATCTACTGTCTCTATTATATTATGACAGACAGCTAGATCTACTGTCTATATTATATTATGACAGATCAGCTAGATCTGCTGTCTCTATTATATTATGACAGACCAGCTAGATCTTCTGTCTCTATTATATTATTACAGACCAGCAAGAACTACTGTCTCTATTATATTATGACAGACAAGATAGATCTACTGTCTCTATTATATTATGACAGACCAGCTAGATCCTCTGTCTCTATTATATTATGACAGACCAGCTAGATCTTCTGGCTCTATTATATTTTGACAGACCAGCTAGATCTACTGTCTCTATTAAATTATGACAGACCAGCTTGATCTACCGTCTCTATTATATTATGACAGACAAGCTAGATCTACTGTCTCTATTATATTATGACAGACCAGCTAGATCTACTGTCTCTATTATATTATGACAGATCAGTTTCTCTACTTTCTCTATTATATTATGACAGACCAGCTAGATCTATTGTCTCTATTATATTTTGACAGACCAGCTGGAACTACTGTCTCTATTATATTATGACAGACAAGCTAGATCTACTGTCTTTGTTATATTATGACAGACCAGTTTCTCTACTTTCTCTATTATATTATGACAGACCAGCTAGATCTACTGTCTCTATTATATTTTGACAGACCAGCTAGATCTACTGTCTCTATTATATTATGACAGACCAGCTAGATCTACTGTCTCTATTATATTATGACAGACCAGCTAGATCTACTGTCTCAATTATATTTTGACATACCAGCTGGAACTACAGTCTCTATTATATTATGACAGACCAGCTAGATCTACTGTCTCTATTATATTATGACAGACAGCTAGATCTACTGTCTATATTATATTATGATAGACCAGCTAGATCTTCTGTCTCTATTATATTGTTACAGACCAGCTAGAACTACTGTCTCTATTATATTATGACAGACCAGCTAGATCTACTGTCTCTATTATATTTTGACAGACCAGCTAGATCTACTGTCTCTATTATATTATGACAGACCAGCTAGATCTACTGTCTCTATTATATTATGTTAGTCCAGCTATATCTACTGTCTCTATTATATTATGACAGACCAGCTAGATCTACTGTCTCTATTATTTTATGACAGACCAGCTAGATCTACTTTCTCTATTATATTATGTTAGTCCAGCTATATCTACTGTATCTATTATATTATGAGAGACCAGCTAGATCTACTGTCTCTATTATATTATGACAGACCAGTTTCTCTACTGTCTCTATTATATTATGACAGACCAGCTAGATCTACTGTCTCTATTATATTATGACAGACCAGCTAGATCTTCTGTCTCTATTATATTATGACAGACAAGCTCGATCTACTGTCTCTATTATATTATGACAGACCAGCTAGATCTTCTGTCTCTATTATATTATGACAGACCAGCTAGATCTTCTGTCTCTATTATATTATGACAGACAAGCTAGATCTACTGTCTCTATTATATTATGACAGACCAGCTAGATCTTCTGTCTCTATTATATTATGACAGACCAGCTAGATCTACTGTCTCTATTATATTATGACAGACAAGCTCGATCTACTGTCTCTATTATATTATGACAGACCAGCTAGATCTTCTGTCTCTATTATATTATGACAGACCAGCTAGATCTTCTGTCTCTATTATATTATGACAGACAAGCTAGATCTACTGTCTCTATTATATTATGACAGACCAGCTAGATCTTCTGTCTCTATTATATTATGACAGACCAGCTAGATCTTCTGTCTCTATTATATTATGACAGACCAGCTAGATCTACTGTCTCTATTATTTTTTTGACAGACCAGCTATATCTACTGTCTCTATTATATTATGACAGACCAGTTATATCTACTGTATCTATTATATTATGACATACCAGCTGGAACTACAGTCTCTATTATATTATGACAGACCAGCTAGATCTACTGTCTTTATTATAGTATGACAGACCAGCTAGATCTACTGTCTCTATTATATTATGACAGACAGCTAGATCTACTGTTTATATTATATTATGATAGACCAGCTAGATCTTCTGTCTCTATTATATTGTTACAGACCAGTTTCTCTACTGTCTCTATTATATTATGACAGACCAGCTAGATCTACTGTCTCTATTATATTATGTTAGTCCATCTATATCTACAGTATCTATTATATTATGACAGACCAGCTAGATCTACTGTCTCTATTATATTTTGACAGACCAGCTAGATCTACTGTCTCTATTATATTATGACAGACCAGCTAGATCTACTGTCTCTATTATATTATGTTAGTCCATCTATATCTACAGTATCTATTATATTATGACAGACCAGCTAGATCTACTGTCTCTATTATTTTATGACAGACCAGCTAGATCTACTTTCTCTATTATATTATGTTAGTCCAGCTATATCTACTGTATCTATTATATTATGAGAGACCAGCTAGATCTACTGTCTCTATTATATTATGACAGACCAGTTTCTCTACTGTCTCTATTATATTATGACAGACCAGTTTCTCTACTGTCTCTATTATATTATGACAGACCAGTTTCTCTACTGTCTCTATTATATTATGACAGACCAGCTGGAACTACTGTCTCTATTATACTATGACAGACAGCGAGATCTACTGACTATATTATATAATGATAGACCAGCTAGATCTGCTGTCTCTATTATATTATGACAGACCAGCTAGATCTTCTGTCTCTATTATATTATGACAGACCAGCTAGATCTTCTGTCTCTATTATATTATGACAGACAAGCTAGATCTACTGTCTCTATTATATTATGACAGACCAGCTAGATCTTCTGTCTCTATTATATTATGACAGACAAGCTCGATCTACTGTCTCTATTATATTATGACAGACCAGCTAGATCTTCTGTCTCTATTATATTATGACAGACCAGCTAGATCTTCTGTCTCTATTATATTATGACAGACAAGCTAGATCTACTGTCTCTATTATATTATGACAGACCAGCTAGATCTTCTGTCTCTATTATATTATGACAGACCAGCTAGATCTACTGTCTCTATTATTTTTTTGACAGACCAGCTATATCTACTGTCTCTATTATATTATGACAGACCAGTTATATCTACTGTATCTATTATATTATGACATACCAGCTGGAACTACAGTCTCTATTATATTATGACAGACCAGCTAGATCTACTGTCTCTATTATATTATGACAGACCAGCTAGATCTTCTGTCTCTATTATATTATGACAGACCAGTTAGATCTACTGTCTCTATTATATTATGACAGACCAGCTAGATCTTCTGTCTCTATTATATTATGACAGACAAGCTAGATCTACAGTCTCTATTATATCATGACAGACCAGCTAGATCTACTGTCTCTATTATATTATGACAGACCAGCTAGATCTACTGTCTCTATTATATTATGACAGACCAGCTGGAACTACATTCTCTATTATATTATGACATACAAGCTAGATCTACTGTCTCTATTATATTATGACCGACCAGCTAGATCTTCTGTCTCTATTATATTATGACAGACCAGCTAGATCTTCTGTCTCTATTATATTATGACAGACCAGCTGGAACTACTGTCTCTATTATATTACGACAGACAAGCTAGATCTACTGTCTCTATTATATTATTACAGACCAGCTAGATCTACTTTCTCTATTATATTATGACAGACCAGCTAGATCTACTTTCTCTATTATATAATAACACACCAGCGAGATCTACTGTCTATATGTCTCTATTATAATATGACAGACCAGCTCGATCTACTGTCTCTATTATAATATGACAGACCAGCTGGATCTACTGTCTCTATTATATTATGACAGACCAACTAGATCTACTGTCTATATTATATTAGTCCATCTATATCTACAGTATCTATTATATTATGACAGACCAGCTAGATCTACTGTCTCTATTATATTTTGACAGACCAGCTAGATCTACTGTCTCTATTATATTATGACAGACCAGCTAGATCTACTGTCTCTATTATATTATGTTAGTCCATCTATATCTACAGTATCTATTATATTATGACAGACCAGCTAGATCTACTGTCTCTATTATTTTATGACAGACCAGCTAGATCTACTTTCTCTATTATATTATGTTAGTCCAGCTATATCTACTGTATCTATTATATTATGAGAGACCAGCTAGATCTACTGTCTCTATTATATTATGACAGACCAGTTTCTCTACTGTCTCTATTATATTATGACAGACCAGTTTCTCTACTGTCTCTATTATATTATGACAGACCAGTTTCTCTACTGTCTCTATTATATTATGACAGACCAGCTGGAACTACTGTCTCTATTATACTATGACAGACAGCGAGATCTACTGTCTATATTATATAATGATAGACCAGCTAGATCTGCTGTCTCTATTATATTATGACAGACCAGCTAGATCTTCTGTCTCTATTATATTATGACAGACCAGCTAGATCTTCTGTCTCTATTATATTATGACAGACAAGCTAGATCTACTGTCTCTATTATATTATGACAGACCAGCTAGATCTTCTGTCTCTATTATATTATGACAGACAAGCTCGATCTACTGTCTCTATTATATTATGACAGACCAGCTAGATCTTCTG
This sequence comes from Oncorhynchus masou masou, assembly GCF_036934945.1. Taxonomy (NCBI): domain Eukaryota; kingdom Metazoa; phylum Chordata; class Actinopteri; order Salmoniformes; family Salmonidae; genus Oncorhynchus; species Oncorhynchus masou. Next base: position 88,703,588 of record NC_088220.1, on the reverse strand, counting down.
TCTCTATTATATTATGACAGACCAGCTAGATCTTCTGTCTCTATTATATTATGACAGACAAGCTAGATCTACTGTCTCTATTATATTATGACAGACCAGCTAGATCTTCTGTCTCTATTATATTATGACAGACCAGCTAGATCTACTGTCTCTATTATTTTTTTGACAGACCAGCTATATCTACTGTCTCTATTATATTATGACAGACCAGTTATATCTACTGTATCTATTATATTATGACATACCAGCTGGAACTACAGTCTCTATTATATTATGACAGACCAGCTAGATCTACTCTCTCTATTATATTATGACAGACCAGCTAGATCTTCTGTCTCTATTATATTATGACAGACCAGCTAGATCTACTGTCTCTATTATATTATGACAGACCAGCTAGATCTTCTGTCTCTATTATATTATGACAGACAAGCTAGATCTACAGTCTCTATTATATCATGACAGACCAGCTAGATCTACTGTCTCTATTATATTATGACAGACCAGCTAGATCTACTGTCTCTATTATATTATGACAGACCAGCTGGAACTACATTCTCTATTATATTATGACAGACCAGCTAGATCTACTGTCTCTATTATATTATGACAGACCAGCCAGATCTACTGTCTCTATTATATTATGACAGACAGCTAGATCTACTGTTTATATTATATTATGATAGACCAGCTAGATCTTCTGTCTCTATTATATTGTTACAGACCAGCTAGAACTACTGTCTCTATTATATTATGACAGACCAGCTAGATCTACTGTCTCTATTATATTTTGACAGACCAGCTAGATCTACTGTCTCTATTATATTATGACAGACCAGCTAGATCTACTGTCTTTATTATATTATGACAGACCAGCTAGATCTACTGTCTCTATTATATTTTGACAGACCAGCTAGATCTACTGTCTCTATTATAATATGACAGACCAGCTAGATCTACTGTCTTTATTATATTATGACAGACCAGCTAGATCTACTGTCTCTATTATATTTTGACAGACCAGCTAGATCTACTGTCTCTATTATATTATGATAGACCAGCTAGATCTACTGTCTCTAATCTTTATTATGACAGACCAGCTAGATCTACTGTCTCTATTATATTATGATAGACCAGCTAGATCTACTGTCTCTAATCTTTATTATCACAGACAGCTAGATCTACTGTCTATATTTTATTATGATCGACCAGCTCAATCTTCTGTCCCTATTATATTGTTACCGACCAGCCAGAACTACTCTCTCTATTATATTATGACATACAAGCTAGATCTACTGTCTCTATTATATTATGACCGACCAGCTAGATCTTCTGTCTCTATTATATTATGACAGACCAGCTAGATCTTCTGTCTCTATTATATTATGACAGACCAGCTGGAACTACTGTCTCTATTATATTACGACAGACAAGCTAGATCTACTGTCTCTATTATATTATTACAGACCAGCTAGATCTACTTTCTCTATTATATTATGACAGACCAGCTAGATCTACTTTCTCTATTATATAATAACACACCAGCGAGATCTACTGTCTATATGTCTCTATTATAATATGACAGACCAGCTCGATCTACTGTCTCTATTATAATATGACAGACCAGCTGGATCTACTGTCTCTATTATATTATGACAGACCAACTAGATCTACTGTCTATATTATATTAGTCCATCTATATCTACAGTATCTATTATATTATGACAGACCAGCTAGATCTACTGTCTCTATTATATTATGACAGACCAGCTAGATCTACTGTCTCTATTATATTATGACAGACCAGCTAGATCTACTGTCTCTATTATATTATGACAGACCAGTTTCTCTACTGTCTCTATTATATTATGACAGACCAGCTAGATCTACAGTATCTATTATATTATGACAGACCAGCTAGATCTACTGTCTCTATTATATTATGACATACCAGCTAGATCTACTGTCTCTATTATATTATGACAGACAGCTAGATCTACTGTTTATATTATATTATGATAGACCAGCTAGATCTACTGTCTCTATTATATTATGATAGACCAGCTAGATCTTCTGTCTCTATTATATTGTTACAGACAAGCTAGAACTACTGTCTCTATTATATTATGACAGACCAGCTAGATCTACTGTCTCTATTATATTTTGACAGACCAGCTAGATCTACTGTCTCTATTATATTATGACAGACCAGCTAGATCTACTGTCTCTATTATATTATGACAGACAAGCTAGATCTACTGTCTTTATTATATTATGACAGTCTAGTTTCTCTACTGTCTCTATTATAATATGATAGACAAGCTAGATCTACTGTCTTTATTATATTATGACAGACCAGCTAGATCTACTGACTCTATTATATTATCACAGACAGCTAGATCTACTGTCTATATTTTATTATGATCGACCAGCTCGATCTTCTGTCCCTATTATATTGTTACCGACGAGCCAGAACTACTCTCTCTATTATATTATGACATACAAGCTAGATCTACTGTCTCTATTATATTATGACCGACCAGCTAGATCTTCTGTCTCTATTATATTATGACAGACCAGCTAGATCTTCTGTCTCTATTATATTATGACAGACCAGCTAGATCTACTGTCTCTATTATATTATGACAGACCAGTTTCTCTACTGTCTCTATTATATTATGACAGACCAGCTAGATCTACAGTATCTATTATATTATGACAGACCAGCTAGATCTACTGTCTCTATTATATTATGACATACCAGCTAGATCTACTGTCTCTATTATATTATGACAGACAGCTAGATCTACTGTTTATATTATATTATGATAGACCAGCTAGATCTACTGTCTCTATTATATTATGATAGACCAGCTAGATCTTCTGTCTCTATTATATTGTTACAGACCAGCTAGAACTACTGTCTCTATTATATTATGACAGACCAGCTAGATCTACTGTCTCTATTATATTTTGACAGACCAGCTAGATCTACTGTCTCTATTATATTATGACAGACCAGCTAGATCTACTGTCTCTATTATATTATGACAGACAAGCTAGATCTACTGTCTTTATTATATTATGACAGTCTAGTTTCTCTACTGTCTCTATTATAATATGATAGACAAGCTAGATCTACTGTCTTTATTATATTATGACAGACCAGCTAGATCTACTGACTCTATTATATTATCACAGACAGCTAGATCTACTGTCTATATTTTATTATGATCGACCAGCTCGATCTTCTGTCCCTATTATATTGTTACCGACGAGCCAGAACTACTCTCTCTATTATATTATGACATACAAGCTAGATCTACTGTCTCTATTATATTATGACCGACCAGCTAGATCTTCTGTCTCTATTATATTATGACAGACCAGCTAGATCTTCTGTCTCTATTATATTATGACAGACAAGCTCGATCTACTGTCTCTATTATATTATGACAGACCAGCTAGATCTTCTGTCTCTATTATATTATGACAGACCAGCTAGATCTTCTGTCTCTATTATATTATGACAGACAAGCTAGATCTACTGTCTCTATTATATTATGACAGACCAGCTAGATCTTCTGTCTCTATTATATTATGACAGACCAGCTAGATCTACTGTCTCTATTATTTTTTTGACAGACCAGCTATATCTACTGTCTCTATTATATTATGACAGACCAGTTATATCTACTGTATCTATTATATTATGACATACCAGCTGGAACTACAGTCTCTATTATATTATGACAGACCAGCTAGATCTACTGTCTCTATTATATTATGACAGACCAGCTAGATCTTCTGTCTCTATTATATTATGACAGACCAGTTAGATCTACTGTCTCTATTATATTATGACAGACCAGCTAGATCTTCTGTCTCTATTATATTATGACAGACAAGCTAGATCTACAGTCTCTATTATATCATGACAGACCAGCTAGATCTACTGTCTCTATTATATTATGACAGACCAGCTAGATCTACTGTCTCTATTATATTATGACAGACCAGCTGGAACTACATTCTCTATTATATTATGACATACAAGCTAGATCTACTGTCTCTATTATATTATGACCGACCAGCTAGATCTTCTGTCTCTATTATATTATGACAGACCAGCTAGATCTTCTGTCTCTATTATATTATGACAGACCAGCTGGAACTACTGTCTCTATTATATTACGACAGACAAGCTAGATCTACTGTCTCTATTATATTATTACAGACCAGCTAGATCTACTTTCTCTATTATATTATGACAGACCAGCTAGATCTACTTTCTCTATTATATAATAACACACCAGCGAGATCTACTGTCTATATGTCTCTATTATAATATGACAGACCAGCTCGACCTACTGTCTCTATTATAATATGACAGACCAGCTGGATCTACTGTCTCTATTATATTATGACAGACCAACTAGATCTACTGTCTATATTATATTAGTCCATCTATATCTACAGTATCTATTATATTATGACAGACCAGCTAGATCTACTGTCTCTATTATATTTTGACAGACCAGCTAGATCTACTGTCTCTATTATATTATGACAGACCAGCTAGATCTACTGTCTCTATTATATTATGTTAGTCCATCTATATCTACAGTATCTATTATATTATGACCGACCAGCTAGATCTACTGTCTCTATTATTTTATGACAGACCAGCTAGATCTACTTTCTCTATTATATTATGTTAGTCCAGCTATATCTACTGTATCTATTATATTATGAGAGACCAGCTAGATCTACTGTCTCTATTATATTATGACAGACCAGTTTCTCTACTGTCTCTATTATATTATGACAGACCAGTTTCTCTACTGTCTCTATTATATTATGACAGACTAGTTTCTCTACTGTCTCTATTATATTATGACAGACCAGCTGGAACTACTGTCTCTATTATACTATGACAGACAGCGAGATCTACTGTCTATATTATATAATGATAGACCAGCTAGATCTGCTGTCTCTATTATATTATGACAGACCAGCTAGATCTTCTGTCTCTATTATATTATGACAGACCAGCTAGATCTTCTGTCTCTATTATATTATGACAGACAAGCTAGATCTACTGTCTCTATTATATTATGACAGACCAGCTAGATCTTCTGTCTCTATTATATTATGACAGACAAGCTCGATCTACTGTCTCTATTATATTATGACAGACCAGCTAGATCTTCTGTCTCTATTATATTATGACAGACCAGCTAGATCTTCTGTCTCTATTATATTATGACAGACAAGCTAGATCTACTGTCTCTATTATATTATGACAGACCAGCTAGATCTTCTGTCTCTATTATATTATGACAGACCAGCTAGATCTACTGTCTCTATTATTTTTTTGACAGACCAGCTATATCTACTGTCTCTATTATATTATGACAGACCAGTTATATCTACTGTATCTATTATATTATGACATACCAGCTGGAACTACAGTCTCTATTATATTATGACAGACCAGCTAGATCTACTCTCTCTATTATATTATGACAGACCAGCTAGATCTTCTGTCTCTATTATATTATGACAGACCAGTTAGATCTACTGTCTCTATTATATTATGACAGACCAGCTAGATCTTCTGTCTCTATTATATTATGACAGACAAGCTAGATCTACAGTCTCTATTATATCATGACAGACCAGCTAGATCTACTGTCTCTATTATATTATGACAGACCAGCTAGATCTACTGTCTCTATTATATTATGACAGACCAGCTGGAACTACATTCTCTATTATATTATGACAGACCAGCTAGATCTACTGTCTCTATTATATTATGACAGACCAGCCAGATCTACTGTCTCTATTATATTATGACAGACAGCTAGATCTACTGTTTATATTATATTATGATAGACCAGCTAGATCTTCTGTCTCTATTATATTGTTACAGACCAGCTAGAACTACTGTCTCTATTATATTATGACAGACCAGCTAGATCTACTGTCTCTATTATATTTTGACAGACCAGCTAGATCTACTGTCTCTATTATATTATGACAGACCAGCTAGATCTACTGTCTTTATTATATTATGACAGACCAGCTAGATCTACTGTCTCTATTATATTTTGACAGACCAGCTAGATCTACTGTCTCTATTATAATATGACAGACCAGCTAGATCTACTGTCTTTATTATATTATGACAGACCAGCTAGATCTACTGTCTCTATTATATTTTGACAGACCAGCTAGATCTACTGTCTCTATTATATTATGATAGACCAGCTAGATCTACTGTCTCTAATCTTTATTATGACAGACCAGCTAGATCTACTGTCTCTATTATATTATGATAGACCAGCTAGATCTACTGTCTCTAATCTTTATTATGACAGACCAGCCAGATCTACTGACTCTATTATATTATCACAGACAGCTAGATCTACTGTCTATATTTTATTATGATCGACCAGCTCAATCTTCTGTCCCTATTATATTGTTACCGACCAGCCAGAACTACTCTCTCTATTATATTATGACATACAAGCTAGATCTACTGTCTCTATTATATTATGACCGACCAGCTAGATCTTCTGTCTCTATTATATTATGACAGACCAGCTAGATCTTCTGTCTCTATTATATTATGACAGACCAGCTGGAACTACTGTCTCTATTATATTACGACAGACAAGCTAGATCTACTGTCTCTATTATATTATTACAGACCAGCTAGATCTACTTTCTCTATTATATTATGACAGACCAGCTAGATCTACTTTCTCTATTATATAATAACACACCAGCGAGATCTACTGTCTATATGTCTCTATTATAATATGACAGACCAGCTCGATCTACTGTCTCTATTATAATATGACAGACCAGCTGGATCTACTGTCTCTATTATATTATGACAGACCAACTAGATCTACTGTCTATATTATATTAGTCCATCTATATCTACAGTATCTATTATATTATGACAGACCAGCTAGATCTACTGTCTCTATTATATTATGACAGACCAGCTAGATCTACTGTCTCTATTATATTATGACAGACCAGCTAGATCTACTGTCTCTATTATATTATGACAGACCAGTTTCTCTACTGTCTCTATTATATTATGACAGACCAGCTAGATCTACAGTATCTATTATATTATGACAGACCAGCTAGATCTACTGTCTCTATTATATTATGACATACCAGCTAGATCTACTGTCTCTATTATATTATGACAGACAGCTAGATCTACTGTTTATATTATATTATGATAGACCAGCTAGATCTACTGTCTCTATTATATTATGATAGACCAGCTAGATCTTCTGTCTCTATTATATTGTTACAGACCAGCTAGAACTACTGTCTCTATTATATTATGACAGACCAGCTAGATCTACTGTCTCTATTATATTTTGACAGACCAGCTAGATCTACTGTCTCTATTATATTATGACAGACCAGCTAGATCTACTGTCTCTATTATATTATGACAGACAAGCTAGATCTACTGTCTTTATTATATTATGACAGTCTAGTTTCTCTACTGTCTCTATTATAATATGATAGACAAGCTAGATCTACTGTCTTTATTATATTATGACAGACCAGCTAGATCTACTGACTCTATTATATTATCACAGACAGCTAGATCTACTGTCTATATTTTATTATGATCGACCAGCTCGATCTTCTGTCCCTATTATATTGTTACCGACGAGCCAGAACTACTCTCTCTATTATATTATGACATACAAGCTAGATCTACTGTCTCTATTATATTATGACCGACCAGCTAGATCTTCTGTCTCTATTATATTATGACAGACCAGCTGGAACTACTGTCTCTATTATATTACGACAGACAAGCTAGATCTACTGTCTCTATTATATTATTACAGACCAGCTAGATCTACTTTCTCTATTATATTATGACAGACCAGCTAGATCTACTTTCTCTATTATATAATAACACACCAGCGAGATCTACTGTCTATATGTCTCTATTATAATATGACAGACCAGCTGGATCTACTGTCTCTATTATATTATGACAGACCAACTAGATCTACTGTCTATATTATATTATGTTAGTCCATCTATATCTACAGTATCTATTATATTATGACAGACCAGCTAGATCTACTGTCTCTATTATATTATGACAGACCAGTTTCTCTACTGTCTCTATTATATTATGACATACCAGCTAGATCTACTGTCTCTATTATATTATGACAGACCAGTTTCTCTACTGTCTCTATTATATTATGACAGACCATCTCGATCTACTGTCTCTATTATAATATGACAGACCAGCTAGATCTACTGTCTCTATTATATTTTGACAGACCAGCTAGATCTACTGTCTCTATTATATTATGACAGACAAGCTAGATCTTCTGTCTCTATTATATTGTTACAGACCAGCTAGAACTACTGTCTCTATTATATTATGACAGACCAGCTAGATCTACTTTCTCAATTATATAATAACACACCAGCGAGATCTACTGTCTATATGTCTCTATTATAATATGACAGACCATCTCGATCTACTGTCTCTATTATAATATGACAGACCAGCTAGATCTACTGTCTCTATTATATTTTGACAGACCAGCTAGATCTACTGTCTCTATTATATTATGACAGACAAGCTAGATCTACTGTCTCTATTATATTATGACAGACCAGCTAGATCTACTGTCTCTATTATATTTTGACATACCAGCTAGATCTACTGTCTTTATTATGTTATGACAGTCCAGTTTCTCTACTGTCTCTATTATAATATGACAGACCAGCTAGATCTACTGTCTCTATTATATTATGATAGACCAGCTAGATCTACTGTCTCTATTATAATATGACAGACCAGCTAGATCTACTGTCTCTATTATATTATGACATACCAGCTAGATCTACTGTCTCTATTATATTATGACAGACAGCTAGATCTACTGTTTATATTATATTATGATAGACCAGCTGGATCTACTGTCTCTATTATATTATGACAGACCAACTAGATCTACTGTCTATATTATATTATGTTAGTCCATCTATATCTACAGTATCTATTATATTATGACAGACCAGCTAGATCTACTGTCTCTTTTATAGTATGACAGACCAGCCAGATCTACTGACTCTATTATATTATCACAGACAGCTAGATCTACTGTCTATATTTTATTATGATCGACCAGCTCAATCTTCTGTCCCTATTATATTGTTACCAACCAGCCAGAACTACTCTCTCTATTATATTATGACATACAAGCTAGATCTACTGTCTCCATTATATTATGACCGACCAGCTAGATCTTCTGTCTCTATTATATTATGACAGACCAGCTAGATCTTCTGTCTCTATTATATTATGACAGACCAGCTGGAACTACTGTCTCTATTATATTACGACAGACAAGCTAGATCTACTGTCTCTATTATATTATTACAGACCAGCTAGATCTACTTTCTCTATTATATTTTGACAGACCAGCTAGATCTACTGTCTCTATTATATTTTGACAGACCAGCTAGATCTACTGTCTCTATTATATTGTGACAGACCAGCTAGATCTACTGTCTCTATTATATTATTACAGACCAGCTAGATCTACTGTCTCTATTATATTATTACAGACCAGCTAGATCTACTGTCTCTATTATATTGTGACAGACCAGCTAGATCTACTGTCTCTATTATATTATGACAGACCAGCTAGATCTACTGTCTCTATTATAATATGACAGACCAGCTAGATCTATTGTCTCTATTATATTATTACAGACCAGCTAGATCTACTTTCTCTATTATATTATGACAGACCAGCTAGATCTACTGTCTCTATTATATTGTGACAGACCAGCTAGATCTACTGTCTCTATTATATTATTACAGACCAGCTAGATCTACTGTCTCTATTATATTATGACATACCAGCTAGATCTACTGTCTCTATTATATTATGACAGACAGCTAGATCTACTGTTTATATTATATTATGATAGACCAGCTGGATCTACTGTCTCTATTATATTATGACAGACCAACTAGATCTACTGTCTATATTATATTATGTTAGTCCATCTATATCTACAGTATCTATTATATTATGACAGACCAGCTAGATCTACTGTCTCTATTATAGTATGACAGACCAGCCAGATCTACTGACTCTATTATATTATCACAGACAGCTAGATCTACTGTCTATATTTTATTATGATCGACCAGCTCAATCTTCTGTCCCTATTATATTGTTACCAACCAGCCAGAACTACTCTCTCTATTATATTATGACATACAAGCTAGATCTACTGTCTCCATTATATTATGACCGACCAGCTAGATCTTCTGTCTCTATTATATTATGACAGACCAGCTAGATCTTCTGTCTCTATTATATTATGACAGACCAGCTGGAACTACTGTCTCTATTATATTACGACAGACAAGCTAGATCTACTGTCTCTATTATATTATTACAGACCAGCTAGATCTACTTTCTCTATTATATTTTGACAGACCAGCTAGATCTACTGTCTCTATTATATTTTGACAGACCAGCTAGATCTACTGTCTCTATTATATTGTGACAGACCAGCTAGATCTACTGTCTCTATTATATTATTACAGACCAGCTAGATCTACTGTCTCTATTATATTATTACAGACCAGCTAGATCTACTGTCTCTATTATATTGTGACAGACCAGCTAGATCTACTGTCTCTATTATATTATGACAGACCAGCTAGATCTACTGTCTCTATTATAATATGACAGACCAGCTAGATCTATTGTCTCTATTATATTATTACAGACCAGCTAGATCTACTTTCTCTATTATATTATGACAGACCAGCTAGATCTACTGTCTCTATTATATTGTGACAGACCAGCTAGATCTACTGTCTCTATTATATTATTACAGACCAGCTAGATCTACTGTCTCTATTATATTATGACATACCAGCTAGATCTACTGTCTCTATTATATTATGACAGACAGCTAGATCTACTGTTTATATTATATTATGATAGACCAGCTGGATCTACTGTCTCTATTATATTATGACAGACCAACTAGATCTACTGTCTATATTATATTATGTTAGTCCATCTATATCTACAGTATCTATTATATTATGACAGACCAGCTAGATCTACTGTCTCTATTATAGTATGACAGACCAGCCAGATCTACTGACTCTATTATATTATCACAGACAGCTAGATCTACTGTCTATATTTTATTATGATCGACCAGCTCAATCTTCTGTCCCTATTATATTGTTACCAACCAGCCAGAACTACTCTCTCTATTATATTATGACATACAAGCTAGATCTACTGTCTCCATTATATTATGACCGACCAGCTAGATCTTCTGTCTCTATTATATTATGACAGACCAGCTAGATCTTCTGTCTCTATTATATTATGACAGACCAGCTGGAACTACTGTCTCTATTATATTACGACAGACAAGCTAGATCTACTGTCTCTATTATATTATTACAGACCAGCTAGATCTACTTTCTCTATTATATTTTGACAGACCAGCTAGATCTACTGTCTCTATTATATTTTGACAGACCAGCTAGATCTACTGTCTCTATTATATTGTGACAGACCAGCTAGATCTACTGTCTCTATTATATTATTACAGACCAGCTAGATCTACTGTCTCTATTATATTATTACAGACCAGCTAGATCTACTGTCTCTATTATATTGTGACAGACCAGCTAGATCTACTGTCTCTATTATATTATGACAGACCAGCTAGATCTACTGTCTCTATTATAATATGACAGACCAGCTAGATCTATTGTCTCTATTATATTATGACAGACCAGCTAGATCTACTGTCTTTATTAGATTATGACAGACCAACTAGATCTACTGTCTATATTATATTATGTTAGTCCATTGCAAACCAGCTCGATCTCTATAACATTAGACTACTGTTCTGGTCCTCTCTTCTATAACATTAGACTACTGTTCTGGTCCTCTCTTCTATACCATTAGACTACTGTTCTGGTCCTCTCTTCTATAACATTAGACTACTGTTCTGGTCCTCTCTTCTATAACATTAGACTACTGTTCTGGTCCTCTCTTCTATAACATTAGACTACTGTTCTGGTCCTCTATTCTATAACATTAGACTACTGTTCTGGTCCTCTCTTCTATAACATTAGACTACTGTTCTGGTCCTCTCTTCTATAACATTAGACTACTGTTCTGGTCCTCTATTCTATAACATTAGACTACTGTTCTGGTCCTCTCTTCTATAACATTAGACTACTGTTCTGGTCCTCTATTCTATAACATTAGACTACTGTTCTGGTCCTCTATTCTATAACATTAGACTACTGTTCTGGTCCTCTATTCTATAACATTAGACTACTGTTCTGGTCCTCTATTCTATAACATTAGACTACTGTTCTGGTCCTCTATTCTATAACATTACACTACTGTTCTGGTCCTCTCTTCTATAACATTAGACCACTGTTCTGGTCCTCTCTTCTATAACATTAGACTACTGTTCTGGTCCTATACCTTCTACTATAATCTGAAAAAAGTCATAGTATTTCATACACATCATATATGCCAAACTGAAATCTTATCAGGACCATGTTGGGTCGTTTTAACAGCTTTTTGTATTGACTTAAAACTGGTCAAAAGGATATAATTTGTACATTTTAAGTAAAATCTTTTTTTTAAATGAATTATTGCATTTCCTCCATGGACCCTAAACGTCTTTTCAGCACAAGACAAGGAGAGACGACAGAGAACTGTACAGATGTCAACTATTGAAGCTTTTCATTCTATCGATTTGTGACATTATTCTTGTGAGCAAGGTTCTCTCTCTCTCTCTCTCTCTCTCTCTCTCTCTCTCTCTCTCTCTCTCTCTCTCTCTCTCTCTCTCTCTCTCTCTCTCCCCCCTCTCTCTCTCTCTCTCTTCCTCACCCTCTTTCCCGCACCTCCCCTCCCCCTCTCTTTCTCTCCTTCTCTCTCTCCCTCTCTCTCCCTCTCTCTCTGTCTCACTCCCTGCTCTCTCTCTCTCTCTCTGCCCGCTCTCTCTCTCTCTCTCTCTCTCTCTCTCTCTCTATCTCGCTCCCTTTCTCTCCTTCTCTCTCTCTCTCTGTGTCTCACTCCCCCCTCTCTCTCTCCTCCTTCCCCCTCTCTCTCTCCTTCTCTCTCTCTCCCCCTCTCTCTCTTCACTCTCTCTCTCCCTCTCTCCCTTTCTATCTCTCTCTCTCTCTTCTTCTTTCTCTCCCAATCTCTCCCTCTCCCTCTTCCCCTCTCTCTGCATTCCTTGGAACATTCCAGTGATTTGTTTACCCCTCTGTTTGTGTTAATGTGTTGTTTGTTTATTCTCCTAAGTGTCAAAGAAAATCATATTATCGCTGTCATGGTTAGAACTGTGGTCTGGTTGCCTTTGGGAGAAGTGCGGAATTGTGGCTAGGCTGTGTGTGGGTGTTGGTGAATGCTTGTGTCATGTGTGTGAGCGCGTGTGGAATGGTAGCTTGCCATGAAATTGATCCCAGTGTTTGGGATCCAGGCAGACCTGTATCCCAAAAATCGAGGCAGTGAATGTAATTATTCAAGCTTCTCAAAACTGATTGCTGACATCTCAGAGGGGAGAGGAGACGAGAGGGGCAAAGAGGCTTAGGGAGGGGGAGAAGAGGGGAGAGAGGAGAGAGGGGGGAGAGGAGAGAGAAGGACTGAGGAGAAGAGAGGGGCAAAGTGGCGGAGGCAGGAGGAAGAGGAGGAGAAGAGAGGAGAGAGAAGGAAGGAGGAGAAGAGAGGGGCAAAGAGGTGTAGGGAGGGGGAGAAGAGGGGAGAGAGGATAGAGGGGGAAGAGGAGAGAGAAGGAATGAGGAGAAGAGAGGAGCAAAGCGGCGGAGGCAGGAGGAAGAGGAGGAGAAGAGAGGAGAGAGAAGGAATGAGGAGAAGAGAGGGGCAAAGAGGTGTAGGGAGGGGGAGAAGAGAGGAGAGAGGGGGGAGAGGAGGGGGGAGGAGACAGGAATGAGAAGGAATGAGGAGAAGAGAGGAGGGGGGAGGAGAGAGGAATGAGAAGGAATGAGGAGAAGAGAGGAGTGGGGAGACGAGAAGGCCAAAAATGTATTCACCCAATGGCAGCAACCAGGAGTTTCATACAGCCATCTAATCTACCAGGAGTTTCATACAGCCATCTAATCTACCAGGAGTTTCATACAACCATCTAATCTACCAGGAGTTTCATACAGCCATCTAATCTACCAGGAGTTTCATACAGCCATCTAATCTACCAGGAGTTTCATACAGCCATCTAATCTACCAGGAGTTTCATACAGCCATCTAATCTACCAGGAGTTTCATACAGCCATCTAATCTACCAGGAGTTTCATACAGCCATCTAATCTACCAGGAGTTTCATACAGCCATCTAATCTACCAGGAGTTTCATACAGCCATCTAATCTACCAGGAGTTTCATACAGCCATCTAATCTACCAGGAGTTTCATACAGCCATCTAATCTACCAGGAGTTTCATACAGCCATCTAATCTACCAGGAGTTTCATACAGCCATCTAATCTACCAGGAGTTTCATACAGCCATCTAATCTACCAGGAGTTTCATACAGCCATCTAATCTACCAGGAGTTTCATACAGCCATCTAATCTACCAGGAGTTTCATACAGCCATCTAATCTACCAGGAGTTTCATACAGCCATCTAATCTACCAGGAGTTTCATACAGCCATCTAATCTACCAGGAGTTTCATACAGCCATCTAATCTACCAGGAGTTTCATACAGCCATCTAATCTACCAGGAGTTTCATACAGCCATCTAATCTACCAGGAGTTTCATACAGCCATCTAATCTACCAGGAGTTTCATACAGCCATCTAATCTACCAGGAGTTTCATACAGCCATCTAATCTACCAGGAGTTTCATACAGCCATCTAATCTACCAGGAGTTTCATACAGCCATCTAATCTACCAGGAGTTTCATACAGCCATCTAATCTACCAGGAGTTTCATCTAATCTAGCCATCTAATCTAATCTACCAGGAGTTTCATACAGCCATCTAATCTACCAGGAGTTTCATACAGCCATCTAATCTACCAGGAGTTTCATACAGCCAACTAATGACATCATCAGCAGACTGTTAGTTATCTTCTTCGGGCTCGGGGGCAGTTTTCAGAAGTTTGAATGAATGAGGTGCCCAAAGTAAATTGCCTTTACTCAGGCCCAGAAGCTAGGATATGCATATAATTGGAAGTATTGGATGGGAAACACTCTAACGTTTCCAAAACTGTTAAAATAATGTCTGTGAGTATAACAGAACTGATTTAGCAGGTGTAAACCTGAGAAAAATCAATCCAGGAAGTAGGATTTTGTGGTTGTTGTAGTTTTTTATTCAAAGCAATTACAGTATCCATTGACTTAGGACTCCATTTGCAGCTCTATGCCTTCCACTAGATGTCAACAGTCTTTAGAAATGGCTTCTATTCTGAAAAATGAGGGAGTAAGACCAGTCTGAATGACTGGACCCGAATGTGTCCCAGAGCTTTTTCATGCGCAATCCCGAGAGCGCGCCTTTCTCGTTTACCTTTTATATTGACAACAATATTGTCCGGTTGAAATATTATCGATTATTTAAGCTAAAAACAACCTGAGGATTAAATATTGACATCGTTTGACATGAACTTTACGATATTATGCCTGCCTGTTGTGACTGTTTTTGAGCCTGTGGATTACTTGAAGAAAACGCACGAACAAAACAGAGGTTTTTGGATATAATGAGAGACTTTATCGAACAAAACAAACATTTATTGAGTAAATGAATGTCTTCTGAGTGCAACCATATGAAGATCATCAAAGGTAAGAGATTAATTTGATCTCTGTTTCTCACTTGTGTAACTCATCTACTTGGCTGGTTACTGTTTGTAATGATTTGTTCGCTGGGCGATGTTCTCAAATAATCATATGGTAACGCTTTCGCCGTAAAGCCTTTCTAAAATATGACTCCATGATTGGAGTAACAATCCGAAACCGATGTATAACATAACATGTATAACACTTGCATTTTTTCTGAATTTTAATAATCAGTATTACTGTTTTTGAATTTGGGGCTCTGCAATTTCACTGGATGTTGGTGTTAGATCCAGGAACAAATGTTCCACGTACCCTAGAGAGGTTATCCAGACACCAACAACAGACTGTTAGTTATCCAGGAACCAACAAAAAGCTGTTAGTTATCCAGGAACCAACAACAGACTGTTAGTTATCCAGGTTAGTTATCCAGACAACAACAGACTGTTAGTTATCCAGGAACAAACAGACTGTTAGTTATCCAGGAACCAACAACAGACAGTTATCCAGTTATCCAGGAACCAACAACAGACTGTTAGTTATCCAGGAACCAACAACAGACTGTTAGTTATCCAGACAACAACAGACTGTTAGTTATCCAGGAACCAACAAAAGACTGTTAGTTATCCAGGAACCAACAACAGACTGTTAGTTATCCAGAACAACAACAGACTGTTAGTTATCCAGGAACAACAACAGACTGTTAGTTATCCAGGAACCAACAACAGACTGTTAGTTATCCAGGAACCAAACAGACTGTTAGTTATCCAGGAACCAACAACAAGACTGTTAGTTATCCAGTTATTATCCAGACTGTTAACCAACAATCAGACCAACAACAGACTGTTAGTTATCTGTTAGTTATCCAGGAACCAACAACAGACTGTTAGTTATCCAGACTGAACCAACAACAGACAGTTATCCACTGACTGTTAGTTATCCAGACAACAACAGACTGTTAGTTATCCAGGAACCAACAACAGACTGTTAGTTATCCAGGAAAACAACAGACTGTTAGTTATCCAGGAACCAACAACAGACTGTTAGTTATCCAGGAACCAACAACAGACTGTTAGTTATCCAGGAACCAACAACAGACTGTTAGTTATCCAGGAACCAACAACAGACTGTTAGTTATCCAGACATCAACAGACTGTTAGTTATCCAGGAACCAACAACAGACTGTTAGTTATCCAGGAACCAACAACAGACTGTTAGTTATCCAGGAACCAACAACAGACTGTTAGTTATCCAGGAACCAAAAACAGACTGTTAGTTATCCAGGAACCAACAACAGACTGTTAGTTATCCAGGAACCAACAACAGACTGTTAGTTATCCAGGAACCAACAACAGACTGTTAGTTATCCAGGAACCAACAACAGACTGTTAGTTATCCAGGAACCAACAACAGACTGTTAGTTATCCAGGAACCAACAACAGACTGTTAGTTATCCAGAACCAACAACAGACTGTTAGTTATCCAGGAACCAACAACAGACTGTTAGTTATCCAGGAACCAACAACAGACTGTTAGTTATCCAGGACAAACAACAGACTGTTAGTTATCCAGGAACCAACAACAGACTGTTAGTTATCCAGGAACCAACAACAGACTGTTAGTTATCCAGGAACCAACAACAGACTGTTAGTTATCCAGGAACCAACAACAGACTGTTAGTTATCCAGGAACCAACAACAGACTGTTAGTTATCCAGGAACCAACAACAGACTGTTAGTTATCCAGGAACCAACAACAGACTGTTAGTTATCCAGACACCAACAACAGACTGTTAGTTATCCAGGAACCAACAACAGACTGTTAGTTATCCAGACATCAACAGACTGTTAGTTATCCAGGAACCAACAACAGACTGTTAGTTATCCAGACATCAACAGACTGTTAGTTATCCAGGAACCAACAACAGACTGTTAGTTATCCAGGAACCAACAACAGACTGTTAGTTATCCAGGAACCAACAACAGACTGTTAGTTATCCAGGAACCAACAACAGACTGTTAGTTATCCAGAACCAACAACAGACTGTTAGTTATCCAGGAACCAACAACAGACTGTTAGTTATCCAGGAACCAACAACAGACTGTTAGTTATCCAGGAACCAACAACAGACTGTTAGTTATCCAGGAACCAACAACAGACTGTTAGTTATCCAGGAACCAACAACAGACTGTTAGTTATCCAGGAACCAACAACAGACTGTTAGTTATCCAGGAACCAACAACAGACTGTTAGTTATCCAGGAACCAACAACAGACTGAGTTATCCAGGAACCAACAACAGACTGTTAGTTATCCAGGACTGTTAGTTATCCAGACAACAGACTGTTAGTTATCCAGGAACCAACAACAGACTGTTAGTTATCCAGGAACCAACAACAGACTGTTAGTTATCCAGGAACCAACAACAGACTGTTAGTTATCCAGGAACCAACAACTGTTAGTTATCCAGGAACCAACAACAGACTGTTAGTTATCCAGGAACCAACAACAGACTGTTAGTTATCCAGGAACAGACTGTTAATCAGACAGAACAGACTGTTAGTTATCCAGGAACCAACAACAGACTGTTATTATCCAGGAACCAACAACAGACTGTTAGTTATCCAGGAACCAACAACAGACTGTTAGTTATCCAGGAACCAACAACAGACTGTTAGTTATCCAGGAACCAACAACAGATCTGTTAGTTATCCAGGACTGTTACCAACAAACAGACTGTTAGTTATCCAGGACTGTTAGTTATCCAGGAACAACAACAGACTGTTAGTTATCCAGGAACCAACAACAGACTGTTAGTTATCCAGGAACCAACAACAGACTGTTAGTTATCCAGGAACCAACAACTGTTAGTTATCCAGGAACCAACAACAGACTGTTAGTTATCCAGGACTGTTAGTTATCCAGGACAACAACAGACTGTTAGTTATCCAGGAACCAACAACAGACTGTTAGTTATCCAGAACCAACAACAGACTGTTAGTTATCCAGGAACCAACAACAGACTGTTAGTTATCCAGGAACCAACAACAGACTGTTAGTTATCCAGGAACCAACAACAGACTGTTAGTTATCCAGGAACCAACAACAGACTGTTAGTTATCCAGGAACCAACAACAGACTGTTAGTTATCCAGGAACCAACAACAGACTGTTAGTTATCCAGGAACCAACAACAGACTGTTAGTTATCCAGACTGAACCAACAACAGACTGTTAGTTATCCAGGAACCAACAACAGACTGTTAGTTATCCAGGAACCAACAACAGACTGTTAGTTATCCAGGAACCAACAACAGACTGTTAGTTATCCAGACAACAACAGACTGTTAGTTATCCAGGAACCAACAACAGACTGTTAGTTATCCAGGAACCAACAACAGACTGTTAGTTATCCAGGAACCAACAACAGACTGTTAGTTATCCAGGAACCAACAACAGACTGTTAGTTATCCAGGAACCAACAACAGACTGTTAGTTATCCAGGAACCAACAACAGACTGTTAGTTATCCAGGAACCAACAACAGACTGTTAGTTATCCAGTGTTATCCAGGAACCAACAACAGACTGTTAGTTATCCAGGAACCAACAACAGACTGTTAGTTATCCAGGAACCAACAACAGACTGTTAGTTATCCAGACCAACAACAGACTGTTAGTTATCCAGGAACCAACAACAGACTGTTAGTTATCCAGGAACCAACAACAGACTGTTAGTTATCCAGGAACCAACAACAGACTGTTAGTTATCCAGGACTGTTAGTTATCCAACAACAGACTGTTAGTTATCCAGGAACCAACAACAGACTGTTAGTTATCCAGGAACCAACAACAGACTGTTAGTTATCCAGGAACCAACAACAGACTGTTAGTTATCCAGACATCAACAGACTGTTAGTTATCCAGACATCAACAACAGACTGTTAGTTATCCAGGAACCAACAACAGACTGTTAGTTATCCAGGAACCAACAACAGACTGTTAGTTATCCAGGAACCAACAACAGACTGTTAGTTATCCAGGAACCAACAACAGACTGTTAGTTATCCAGGAACCAACAACAGACTGTTAGTTATCAACAACAGACTGTTAGTTATCCAGGAACCAACAACAGACTGTTAGTTATCCAGACATCAACAGACTGTTAGTTATCCAGGAACCAACAACAGACTGTTAGTTATCCAGGAACCAACAACAGACTGTTAGTTATCCAGACGTGAACATCAGACTGTTAGTTATCCAGGCATCAACAACAGACTGTTAGTTATCCAGGAACCAACAACAGACTGTTAGTTATCCAGGAACCAACAACAGACTGTTAGTTTATTATCCAGGAACCAACAACAGACTGTTAGTTATCCAGACATCAACAGACTGTTAGTTATCCAGACTGTTAGTTATCCAGGAACCAACAACAGACTGTTAGTTATCCAGGAAACAACAACAACAGACTGTTAGTTATCCAGGAACCAACAACTGTTAGTTATCCAGGAACCAACAACAGACTGTTAGTTATCCAGGACTGTTAGTTATCCAGGAACAACAGACTGTTAGTTATCCAGGAACCAACAACAGACTGTTAGTTATCCAGGAACCAACAACAGACTGTTAGTTATCCAGGAACCAACAACAGACTGTTAGTTATCCAGGAACCAACAACAGACTGTTAGTTATCCAGGAACCAACAACAGACTGTTAGTTATCCAGGAACCAACAACAGACTGTTAGTTATCCAGGAACCAACAACAGACTGTTAGTTATCCAGGAACCAACAACAGACTGTTAGTTATCCAGATATCAACAACAGACTGTTAGTTATCCAGGAACCAACAACAGACTGTTAGTTATCCAGGAACCAACAACAGACTGTTAGTTATCCAGGAACCAACAACAGACTGTTAGTTATCCAGGAACCAACAACAGACTGTTAGTTATCCAGGAACCAACAACAGACTGTTAGTTATCCAGGAACCAACAACAGACTGTTAGTTATCCAGGAACCAACAACAGACTGTTAGTTATCTTAGTTATCCAGGAACCAACAACAGACTGTTATCCAGGAACCAACAACAGACTGTTAGTTATCCAGGAACCAACAACAGACTGTTAGTTATCCAGGAACCAACAACAGACTGTTAGTTATCCAGGAACCAACAACAGACTGTTAGTTATCCAGGAACCAACAACAGACTGTTAGTTATCCAGGAACCAACAACAGACTGTTAGTTATCCAGGAACCAACAACAGACTGTTAGTTATCCAGGAACCAACAACAGACTGTTAGTTATCCAGGAACCAAAACAGACTGTTAGTTATCCAGGAACCAACAACAGACTGTTAGTTATCCAGGAACCAACAACAGACTGTTAGTTATCCAGGAACCAACAACAGACTGTTAGTTATCCAGGAACCAACAGACTGTTAGTTATCCAGGAACCAACAACAGACTGTTAGTTATCCAGGAACCAACAACAGACTGTTAGTTATCCAGGAACCAACAACAGACTGTTAGTTATCCAGGAACCAACAACAGACTGTTAGTTATCCAGGAACCAACAACAGACTGTTAGTTATCCAGGAACCAACAACAGACTGTTAGTTATCCAGGAACCAACAACAGACTGTTAGTTATCCAGGAACCAACAACAGACTGTTAGTTATCCAGGAACCAACAACAGACTGTTAGTTATCCAGGAACCAACAACAGACTGTTAGTTATCCAGGAACCAACAACAGACTGTTAGTTATCCAGGAACCAACAGACTGTTAGTTATCCAGGAACCAACAACAGACTGTTAGTTATCCAGAACCAACAACAGACTGTTAGTTATCCAGGAACCAACAACAGACTGTTAGTTATCCAGGAACCAACAACAGACTGTTAGTTATCCAGGAACCAACAACAGACTGTTAGTTATCCAGGAACCAACAACAGACTGTTAGTTATCCAGGACTGTTACCAAACCAACAACAGACTGTTAGTTATCCAGGAACCAACAACAGACTGTTAGTTATCCAGGAACCAACAACAGACTGTTAGTTATCCAGGAACAACAACAGACTGTTAGTTATCCAGGAACCAACAGACTGTTAGTTATCCAGGAACCAACAACAGACTGTTAGTTATCCAGGAACCAACAACAGACTGTTAGTTATCCAGGAACCAACAACAGACTGTTAGTTATCCAGGAACCAACAACAGACTGTTAGTTATCCAGACTGTTAGTTATCCAGGAACCAACAACAGACTGTTAGTTATCCAGGAACCAACAACAGACTGTTAGTTATCCAGGAACCAACAACAGACTGTTAGTTATCCAGGAACCAACAACAGACTGTTAGTTATCCAGGAACCAACAACAGACTGTTAGTTATCCAGGAACCAACAACAGACTGTTAGTTATCCAGGAACCAACAACAGACTGTTAGTTATCCAGGAACCAACAACAGACTGTTAGTTATCCAACCAACAACAGACTGTTAGTTATCCAGGAACCAACAACAGACTGTTAGTTATCCAGGAACCAACAACAACAGACTGTTAGTTATCCAGGAACCAACAACAGACTGTTAGTTATCCAGAACCAACAACAGACTGTTAGTTATCCAGGACAACAACAGACTGTTAGTTATCCAGGAACCAACAACAGACTGTTAGTTATCCAGGAACCAACAACAGACTGTTAGTTATCCAGGAACCAACAACAGACTGTTAGTTATCCAACAACAGACTGTTAGTTATCCAACCAACAACAGACTGTTAGTTATCCAGGAACCAACAACAGACTGTTAGTTATCCAGGACTGTTAGTTATCCAGGAACAACAACAGACTGTTAGTTATCCAGGAACAACAACTGTTAGTTATCCAGGAACCAACAACAGACTGTTAGTTATCCAGGAACCAACAACAGACTGTTAGTTATCCAGGAACCAACAACAGACTGTTAGTTATCCAGGAACCAACAACAGACTTTTAGTTATCCAGGAACCAACAACAGACTGTTAGTTATCCAGGAACCAACAACAGACTGTTAGTTATCCAGGAACCAACAACAGACTGTTAGTTATCCAGACAAGAACATCAGACTGTTAGTTATCCAGGAACCAACAACAGACTGTTAGTTATCCAGGAACCAACAACAGACTGATGTTATCCAACAACAGACTGTTAGTTATCCAGGAACCAACAACAGACTGTTAGTTATCCAGGACCAACAACAGACTGTTAGTTATCCAGGACTGTTAGTTATCCAGGAACCAACAACAGACTGTTATCCAGGAACCAACAACAGACTGTTAGTTATCCAGGAACCAACAACAACAGACTGTTAGTTATCCAGGAACCAACAACAGACTGTTAGTTATCCAGGAACCAACTGTTAGTTATCCAGGAACCAACAACAGACTGTTAGTTATCCAGGAACCAACAACAGACTGTTAGTTATCCAGGAACCAACAACAGACTGTTAGTTATCCAGGAACCAACAACAGACTGTTAGTTATCCAGGAACCAACAACAGACTGTTAGTTATCCAGGAACCAACAACAGACTGTTAGTTATCCAGGAACCAACAACCAGACTGTTAGTTATCCAGGAACCAACAACAGACTGTTAGTTATCCAGGAACCAACAACAGACTGTTAGTTATCCAGGAACCAACAACAGACTGTTAGTTATCCAGGAACCAACAACAGACTGTTAGTTATCCAGGAACCAACAACAGACTGTTAGTTATCCAGGAACCAACAACAGACTGTTAGTTATCCAGACGTCAACAACAGACTGTTAGTTATCCAGGAACCAACAACAGACTGTTAGTTATCCAGGAACCAACAACAGACTGTTAGTTATCCAGGAACCAACAACAGACTGTTAGTTATCCAGGAACCAACAACAGACTGTTAGTTATCCAACAACAGACTGTTAGTTATCCAGGAACCAACAACAGACTGTTAGTTATCCAGGAACCAACAACAGACTGTTAGTTATCCAGGAACCAACAACAGACTGTTAGTTATCCAGGAACCAACAACAGACTGTTAGTTATCCAGGAACCAACAACAGACTGTTAGTTATCCAGACATCAACAGACTGTTAGTTATCCAGGAACCAACAACAGACTGTTAGTTATCCAGACATCAACAACAGACTGTTAGTTATCCAGGAACCAACAACAGACTGTTAGTTATCCAGGAACCAACAACAGACTGTTAGTTATCCAGGAACCAACAACAGACTGTTAGTTATCCAGGAACCAACAACAGACTGTTAGTTATCCAGACATCAACAGACTGTTAGTTATCCAGACATTAACAGACTGTTAGTTATCCAGGAACCAACAACAGACTGTTAGTTATCCAGGAACCAACAACAGACTGTTAGTTATCCAGGAACCAACAACAGACTGTTAGTTATCCAGGAACCAACAACAGACTGTTAGTTATCCAGGAACCAACAACAGACTGTTAGTTATCCAGGACTGTTAGTTATCCAACAACAGACTGTTAGTTATCCAGGAACCAACAACAGACTGTTAGTTATCCAGGAACCAACAACAGACTGTTAGTTATCCAGGAACCAACAACAGACTGTTAGTTATCCAGGAACCAACAACAGACTGTTAGTTATCCAGACAACAACAGACTGTTAGTTATCCAGACATCAACAACAGACTGTTAGTTATCCAGGAACCAACAACAGACTGTTAGTTATCCAGGAACCAACAACAGACTGTTAGTTATCCAGGACTGTTAGTTATCCAAACCAACAACAGACTGTTAGTTATCCAGGACAACAACAGACTGTTAGTTATCCAGGAACCAACAACAGACTGTTAGTTATCCAGGACTGTTAGTTATCCAACAACAACAGACTGTTAGTTATCCAGGAACCAACAACAGACTGTTAGTTATCCAGGAACCAACAACAGACTGTTAGTTATCCAGGAACCAACAACAGACTGTTAGTTATCCAGGAACCAACAACAGACTGTTAGTTATCCAGGAACCAACAACAGACTGTTAGTTATCCAGACAACAACAGACTGTTAGTTATCCAGACATGAACAACAGACTGTTAGTTATCCAGGAACCAACAACAGACTGTTAGTTATCCAGGAACCAACAACAGACTGTTAGTTATCCAGGAACCAACAACAGACTGTTAGTTATCCAGGAACCAACAACAGACTGTTAGTTATCCAGGAACCAACAACAGACTGTTAGTTATCCAGGAACCAACAACAGACTGTTAGTTATCCAGGAACCAACAACAGACTGTTAGTTATCCAGGAACCAACAACAGACTGTTAGTTATCCAACCAACAACAGACTGTTAGTTATCCAGGAACCAACAACAGACTGTTAGTTATCCAGACACCAACAACAGACTGTTAGTTATCCAGGAACCAACAAAAAGCTGTTAGTTATCCAGGAACCAACAACAGACTGTTAGTTATCCAGACATCAACAACAGACTGTTAGTTATCCAGGAACCAACAACAGACTGTTAGTTATCCAGGAACCAACAACAGACTGTTAGTTATCCAGGAACCAACAACAGACTGTTAGTTATCCAGGAACCAACAACAGACTGTTAGTTATCCAGGAACCAACAACAGACTGTTAGTTATCCAGGAACCAACAACAGACTGTTAGTTATCCAGGAACCAACAACAGACTGTTAGTTATCCAGTTGTTATTATCCAGGAACCAACAACAGACTGTTAGTTATCCAGGAACCAACAACAGACTGTTAGTTATCCAGGACTGTTACCAACAACAGACTTAGTTATCCAGTGTTAGTTATCCAGGAACCAACAACAGACTGTTAGTTATCCAGGAACCAACAACAGACTGTTAGTTATCCAGGAACCAACAACAGACTGTTAGTTATCCAGACATTAACAGACTGTTAGTTATCCAGGAACCAACAACAGACTGTTAGTTATCCAGGAACCAACAACAGACTGTTAGTTATCCAGGAACCAACAACAGACTGTTAGTTATCCAGGAACCAACAACAGACTGTTAGTTATCCAGGAACCAACAACAGACTGTTAGTTATCCAGGAACCAACAACAGACTGTTAACAGGAACCAACAACAGACTGAATCCAAACCAACAACAGACTGTTAGTTATCCAGGAACCAACAACAGACTGTTAGTTATCCAGGAACCAACAACAGACTGTTAGTTATCCAGGAACCAACAACAGACTGTTAGTTATCCAGGAACCAACAGACTGTTAGTTATCCAGGAACCAACAACAGACTGTTAGTTATCCAGGAACCAACAACAGACTGTTAGTTATCCAGGAACCAACAACAGACTGTTAGTTATCCAGGAACCAACAACAGACTGTTAGTTATCCAGGAACCAACAACAGACTGTTAGTTATCCAGGAACCAACAACAGACTGTTAGTTATCCAGGAACCAACAACAGACTGTTAGTTATCCAGGAACCAACAACAGACTGTTAGTTATCCAGGAACCAACAACAGACTGTTAGTTATCCAGGAACCAACAACAGACTGTTAGTTATCCAGGAACCAACCAACAACTGTTAGTTATCCAGGAACCAAGACTGTTAGTTACAACAGACTGTTAGTTATCCAGGAATCCAACAACAGACTGTTAGTTATCCAGGAACCAACAACAGACTGTTAGTTATCCAGGAACCAACAACAGACTGTTAGTTATCCAGGAACCAACAACAGACTGTTAGTTATCCAGGAACCAACAACAGACTGTTAGTTATCCAGGAACCAACAACAGACTGTTAGTTATCCAGGAACCAACAACAGACTGTTAGTTATCCAGGAACCAACAACAGACTGTTAGTTATCCAGGAACCAACAACAGACTGTTACCAACAACAGACTGTTAGTTATCCAGGAACCAACAACAGACTGTTAGTTATCCAGGAACCAACAACAGACTGTTAGTTATCCAGGAACCAACAACAGACTGTTAGTTATCCAGGAACCAACAACAGACTGTTAGTTATCCAGGAACCAACAACAGACTGTTAGTTATCCAGGAACCAACAACAGACTGTTAGTTATCCAGGAACCAACAACAGACTGTTAGTTATCCAGGAACCAACAACAGACTGTTAGTTATCCAGGAACAACAACAGACTGTTAGTTATCCAGGAACCAACAACAGACTGTTAGTTATCCAGGAACCAACAACAGACTGTTAGTTATCCAGGAACCAACAACAGACTGTTAGTTATCCAGGACAGTTATCCAGGAACCAACAACAGACTGTTAGTTATCCAGGAACCAACAACAGACTGTTAGTTATCCACAGACTGTTAGTTATCCAGGAACCAACAACAGACTGTTAGTTATCCAGGAACCAACAACAGACTGTTAGTTATCCAGGAACCAACAACAGACTGTCCAGGAACCAACAACAGACTGTTAGTTATCCAGGAACCAACAACAGACTGTTAGTTATCCAGGAACCAACAACAGACTGTTAGTTATCCAGGAACCAACAACAGACTGTTAGTTATCCAGGAACCAACAACAGACTGTTAGTTATCCAGGAACCAACAACAGACTGTTAGTTATCCAGGAACCAACAACAGACTGTTAGATCCAGGAACCAACAACAGACTGTTAGTTATCCCAACAACAGACTGTTAGTTATCCAAACCAACAACAGACTGTTAGTTATCCAGGAACCAACAACAGACTGTTAGTTATCCAGGAACCAACAACAGACTGTTAGTTATCCAGGAACCAACAACAACAGACTGTTAGTTATCCAGGAACCAACAACAGACTGTTAGTTATCCAGGAACCAACAACAGACTGTTAGTTATCCAGGAACCAACAACAGACTGTTAGTTATCCAGGAACCAACAACAGACTGTTAGTTATCCAGGAACCAACAACAGACTGTTAGTTATCCAGGAACCAACAACAGACTGTTAGTTATCCAGGAACCAACAACAGACTGTTAGTTATCCAGGAACCAACAACAGACTGTTAGTTATCCAGGAACCAACAAACAACAACAGACTGTTAGTTATCCAGGAACCAACAACAGACTGTTAGTTATCCAGGAACAACAACAGACTGTTAGTTATCCAGGAACCAACAACAGACTGTTAGTTATCCAGGAACCAACAACAGACTGTTAGTTATCCAGGAACCAACAACAGACTGTTAGTTATCCAGGAACCAACAACAGACTGTTAGTTATCCAGGAACCAACAACAGACTGTTTATCCAGGAACCAACAACAGACTGTTAGTTATCCAGGAACCAACAACAGACTGTTAGTTATCCAGTTAACAGACTGTTAGTTATCCAGGAACCAACAACAGACTGTTAGTTATCCAGGAACCAACAACAGACTGTTAGTTATCCAGGAACCAACAACAGACTGTTAGTTATCCAGGAACCAACAACAGACTGTTAGTTATCCAGGAACCAACAACAGACTGTTAGTTATCCAGACATGAACAACAGACTGTTAGTTATCCAGGAACCAACAACAGACTGTTAGTTATCCAGGAACCAACAACAGACTGTTAGTTATCCAGGAACCAACAACAGACTGTTAGTTATCCAGGAACCAACAACAGACTGTTAGTTATCCAGGAACCAACAACAGACTGTTAGTTATCCAGGAACCAACAACAGACTGTTAGTTATCCAGGAACCAACAACAGACTGTTAGTTATCCAGGAACCAACAACAGACTGTTAGTTATCCAGGAACCAACAACAGACTGTTAGTTATCCAGGAACCAACAACAGACTGTTAGTTATCCAGGAACCAACAACAGACTGTTAGTTATCCAGGAACCAACAACAGACTGTTAGTTATCCAGGAACCAACAACAGACTGTTAGTTATCCAGGAACCAACAACAGACTGTTAGTTATCCAGGTTAGTTATCCAGGAACCAACAACAGACTGTTAGTTATCCAGAACCAACAACAGACTGTTAGTTATCCAGGAACCAACAACAGACTGTTAGTTATCCAGGATAACAACAGACTGTTAGTTATCCAGGAACCAACAACAGATAGGTTATCCAGGATAGACTGGTTATCCAGGAACCAACAACAGACTGTTAGTTATCCAGGAACCAACAACAGACTGTTAGTTATCCAGACATCAACAGACTGTTAGTTATCCAGGATAGGACCAGGATAGGACCAGGATAGGACCAGGATAGGACCAGGATAGGACCAGGATAGGACCAGGATAGGACCAGGATGTTAGTTATCCAGGATAACAACAGGTTAGTTATCCAGGAAGGAACAACAGATGCCAGGATAGGACCAGGATATCCAGGACCAGGATAGGAGGATAGGACCAGGATAGGACCAGGATAACCAGATGTGTTACAGGATAGGGCCAGGATAGGACCAGGATAGGATCCAGGATAGACCAGGATAGGACCAGGATAGGACCAGGATAGGGCCAGGATAGGGCCAGGATAGGACCAGGATAGGACCAGGATAGGACCAGGATAGGGCCAGGATAGGGCCAGGATAGGACCAGGATAGGACCAGGATAGGACCAGGATAGGGCCAGTTGGACAGGATAGGACCAGGATAGGGCCAGTTGGACAGGATAGGGCCAGGATAGGGCCAGGATAGGACCAGGATAGGACCAGGATAGGACCAGGATAGGACCAGGATAGGGCCAGGATAGGACCAGGATAGGACCAGGATAGGACCAGGATAGGACCAGGATAGGGCCAGTTGGACAGGATAGGACCAGGATAGGGGATAGGACCAGTTGGACAGGATAGGGCCAGGATAGGACCAGGATAGGACCAGTTGGACAGGATAGGACCAGGATAGGACCAGTTGGACAGGATAGGACCATGATAGGACCAGTTGGACAGGACATGACCAGGATAGGGCCAGTTGGACAGGATAGG
The DNA here is from genome assembly GCF_036934945.1 of Oncorhynchus masou masou. Lineage (NCBI taxonomy): Eukaryota > Metazoa > Chordata > Actinopteri > Salmoniformes > Salmonidae > Oncorhynchus > Oncorhynchus masou. The sequence continues at coordinate 88,673,771 of NC_088220.1, read as the reverse complement.
ACCATGATAGGACCAGTTGGACAGGATATGACCATGATAGGACCAGTTGGACAGGATATGACCAGGATAGGGCCAGTTGGACAGGATAGGACCATGATAGGACCAGGATAGGGCCAGTTGGACAGGATAGGACCAGGATAGGGCCAGTTGGACAGGATATGACCAGGATAGGGCCAGTTGGACAGGATATGACCAGAATAGGGCCAGTTGGACAGGATATGACCAGGATAGGGCCAGTTGTACAAGATATGACCAGGATAGGGCCAGTTGGACAGGATAGGACCAGGATAGGGCCAGTTGGACAGGATATGACCAGGATAGGGCCAGTTGGACAGGATAGGACCAGGATATGATGAGAGAATTTCAGCATCACACACACACTCACCATATTTTTCTCTCTCTCTCTTTGATGAACCCTGTAGATCTTTAACAACAGATTGCAGACAGAAACGTAATCACTTCTCTTTATAAAGCCCAGTGGCTCTTATCCATGGACGAGACTGGTCTGGACTGGGGAGATAATTTAACATAATGGCAGACAGGCTGATCAGTGGAAGTGGCTGAGGATCACACAAAGGGAACATGAGGTCAGAAGGAGGGAGTTGAAAGAGAAAGATCTGTCTCATTCAGTACAGTTTAGGTGGATGAGGGGGGTTGGAGGTGAGGGAGAATTACTGGGAGGGGGTGAGGGATGGGGGGGTTGTGTGTTTAAACTCTACACGGCTCGTTAGTCCTCGTTAGGGACAGAGTTTCCCTGATTGCAACAGGACCTGTTGAGGAACAACTCTGGGCCCTGGTCACGCAGTGTGGAAATTGGATTTCATTGATTCCTCACGTCCACTCTAATCGTGTCCTACTCAAAGCTCACTGGACGAAAAGCAGACGAGGAGAGTGGACGAGGAGAGTGGACGAGGGATCAAGGAAACGCAATGTCCTGTGCTTAACCTTAGTAAGGTCAGGGGCAGTCTGACTATCTGTATTTGTCTAATAAAAACCTTGATAATTTTAACATCAACACCCCTTTATAGACACTGTGAGATATGAATTTAGCAAAAAAGCTTGGCAGACCTTAATCTCTCCCTCTCCCTCCCTCCCTCTCACTCTCTTTCTCCCCCCTCCATCCCTCTCCCTCCCTCCCTCTCACTCTCTTTCTCCCCCCTCCCTCCCTCTCACTCTCTTTCTCCCCCTTCCCTCCCTCTCCCTCCCTCTCCCTCCCTCCCTCTCAACCTCTTTCTCCCCCTCCCTCCCTCTCCCTCCCCCCTCCCTCCCTCCTTCCTCCCTCCCTCCCTCTCACCCCTCTTTCTCCCCCTCCCTCTCCCTCCCCCTCCCTCCCTCCCTCTCCCTCCCCCCTCCCTCCCCTCTCCCTCCCTCCCTCTCCCTCCCTCCTTCCCCCCTCTCCTCCATCTCCCTCTCCCTTCCCCCTCCCTCTCCCTCTCCCTCCCCCTCCCTCTCCCCCCCTCTCTCCCTCCCTCTCACTCTCTTTCTCCCCCTCCCTCCCTCTCCCTCCTTCTCCCTCTCCCTTCCCCCTCCCTCTCCCTCTCCCTCCCCCACTCCCTCCCTCTCACTCTCTTTCTCCCCCTCCCTCCAACTCCCTCCCCCCCTCCCTCCCTCCCTCCCTCTCCCTCCCTCCCTCCCTCTCCCTCTCCCTCTCCCCCCTCCCTCCATCTCCCTCTCCCTTCCCCTCTACCTCTCCCTCTCCCGCCCCCCTCCCTCCCTCTCACTCTCTTTCTCCCTCTCTCTGAAGGACAGTGTTCTGCCCGACCCTAGAGTAGTAGTCAGTGCTGTGTTGTGATGGGGTCTAGTAGAGCTGTGTTGTGATGGGGTCTAGTAGAGCTGTGTTGTGATGGGGTCTAGTAGAGCTGTGTTGTGATGGCGTCTAGTAGAGCTCTGTTGTGATGGGGTCTAGTAGAGCTGTGTTTTGATGGAGTCTAGCAGAGCTGTGTTGTGATGGGGTCTAGTAGAGCTGTGTTGTGATGGGCCGGGTCTAGTAGAGCTGTGTTGTGATGGGGTCTAGTAGAGCTGTGTTGTGATGGGCCGGGTCTAGTAGAGCTGTGTTGTGATGGGGTCTAGTAGAGCTGTGTTGTGATGGCGTCGAGTAGAGCTCTGTTGTGATGGGGTCTAGTAGAGCTGTGTTGTGATGTGGTCTAGTAGAGCTGTGTTGTGATGGGGTCTAGTAGAGCTGTGTTGTGATGGCGTCGAGTAGAGCTCTGTTGTGATGGGGTCTAGTAGAGCTGTGTTGTGATTGGCTGGATCTAGTAGAGCTGTGTTGTGATGGGGTCTAGTAGAGCTGTGTTGTGATGGCGTCGAGTAGAGCTCTGTTGTGATGGGATGGGTCTAGTAGAGCTGTGTTGTGATGGGGTCTAGTAGAGCTGTGTTGTGATGGGGTCTAGTAGAGCTGTGTTGTGATGGGGTCTAGTAGAGCTGTGTTGTGATGGGGTCTAGTAGTGATGTGTTGTGATGGGGTCTAGTAGAGCTGTGTTGTGATGGGGTCTAGTAGAGCTGTGTTTTGATGGGGTCTAGTAGAGCTGTGTTGTGATGGCGTCGAGTAGAGCTCTGTTGTGATGGGGTCTAGTAGAGCTGTGTTGTGATGTGGTCTAGTAGAGCTGTGTTGTGATGGGGTCTAGTAGAGCTGTGTTGTGATGGCGTCTAGTAGAGCTCTGTTGTGATGGGGTCTAGTAGAGCTGTGTTGTGATTGGCTGGATCTAGTAGAGCTGTGTTGTGATGGGGTCTAGTAGAGCTGTGTTGTGATGGCGTCGAGTAGAGCTCTGAATAGCTGCATTGCACTGTCAGTTGTAGGACACCAGAACTTAAACACCTAGTGTCTAGGGAATCATATTTCCTGGACTAAGAACTTCCCATTTGGAGCAGACTGGGAGGCTGGTAGGTTGACCTGGGCTGGAGCAGACTGGGAGGCTGGTAGGTTGACCTGGGCTGGAGCAGACTGGGAGGCTGGTAAGTTGACCTGGGCTGGAGCAGACTGGGAGGCTGGTAGGTTGACCTGGGCTGGAGCAGACTGGGAGGCTGGTAGGTTGACCTGGGCTGGAGCAGACTGGGAGGCTGGTAGGTTGGCCTGGGCTGGAGCAGACTGGAAGGCTGGTTGGTTGACCTGGGCTGGAGCAGACTGGGAGGCTGGTTGGTTGACCTGGGCTGTGGCAGACTGGGAGGCTGGTAAGTTGACCTGGGCTGGAGCAGACTGGGAGGCTGGTAGGTTGACCTGGGCTGGAGCAGACTGGGAGGCTGGTAGGTTGACCTGGGCTGGAGCAGACTGGGAGGCTGGTAAGTTGACCTGGGCTGGAGCAGACTGGGAGGCTGGTAGTCTGACCTGGGCTGGAGCAGACTGGGATGCTGGTAGTCTGACCTGGGCTGGAGCAGACTGGGATGCTGGTAGTCTGACCTGGGCTGGAGCAGACTGGGATGCTGGTAGTCTGACCTGGGCTGGAGCAGACTGGGATGCTGGTAGTCTGACCTGGGCTGGAGCAGACTGGGAGGCTGGTAGTCTGACCTGGGCTGGAGCAGACTGGGATGCTGGTAGTCTGACCTGGGCTGGAGCAGACTGGGATGCTGGTAGTCTGACCTGGGCTGGAGCAGACTGGGAGGCTGGTAGGTTGACCTGGGCTGGAGCAGACTGGGAGGCTGGTAGGTTGACCTGGGCTGGAGCAGACTGAGAGGCTGGTAGGTTGACCTGGGCTGGAGCAGACTGGGAGGCTGGTTGGTTGACCTGGGCTGGAGCAGACTGGGAGGCTGGTAGGTTGACCTGGGCTGGAGCAGACTGAGAGGCTGGTAGGTTGACCTGGGCTGGAGCAGACTGTGAGGCTGGTAGGTTGACCTGGGCTGGAGCAGACTGGGAGGCTGGTAAGTTGACCTGGGCTGGAGCAGACTGGGAGGTTGACCTGGGCTGGAACAGACTGGGAGGCTGGTAGGTTGACCTGGGCTGGAGCAGACTGGGAGGCTGGTAGGTTGACCTGGGCTGGAGCAGACTGGGAGGCTGGTAGGTTGACCTGGGCTGTAGCAGACTGGGAGGCTGGTTGGTTGACCTGGGCTGGAGCAGACTGAGAGGCTGGTAGGTTGACCTGGGCTGGAGCAGACTGGGAGGCTGGTAGGTTGACCTGGGCTGGAGCAGACTGGGAGGCTGGTAGGTTGACCTGGGCTGGAGCAGACTGGGAGGCTGGTAGGTTGACCTGGGCTGGAGCAGACTGGGAGGCTGGTAGGTTGACCTGGGCTGGAGCAGACTGAGAGGCTGGTAAGTTGACCTGGGCTGGAGCAGACTGGGATGCTGGTAGGTTGACCTGGGCTGGAGCAGACTGGAAGGCTGGTAGGTTGACCTGGGCTGGAGCAGACTGGGAGGCTGGTAAGTTGACCTGGGCTGGAGCAGATTGGGAGGCTGGTAGGTTGACCTGAGTTGGAGCAGACTGGGAGGCTGGTAGGTTGACCTGGGCTGGAGCAGACTGGGAGGCTGGTAGGTTGACCTGGGCTGGAGCAGACTGGGATGCTGGTAAGTTGACCTGGGCTGGAGCAGACTGGGAGGCTGGTTGGTTGACCTGGGCTGGAGCAGACTGGGAGGTTGACCTGGGCTGGAACAGACTGGGAGGCTGGTAAATTGACCTGGGCTGGAACAGACTGAGAGGCTGGTAGGTTGACCTGGGCTGGAGCAGACTGGGAGGCTGGTAGGTTGACCTGGGCTGGAGCAGACTGTGCTGGAGTAGCCTGAGAGGCTGGTAGGGTAACCTGGGCTGGAGCAGACTGGGATGCTGGTAAGTTGACCTGGGCTGGAGCAGACTGGGAGGCTGGTAGGTTGACCTGGGCTGGAGCAGACTGGGAGGCTGGTTGGTTGACCTGGGCTGGAGCAGACTGGAAGGCTGGTAGGTTGACCTGAGTTGTAGCAGACTGGGAGGCTGGTAGGTTGACCTGGGCTGGAGCAGACTGGGAGGCTGGTAGGTTGACCTGGGCTGGAACAGACTGGGAGGCTGGTAGGTTGACCTGGGCTGGAGCAGACTGAGAGGCTGGTAGGTTGACCTGGGCTGGAGCAGACTGGGAGGCTGGTAGGTTGACCTGGGCTGGAGCAGACTGGGAGGCTGGTTGGTTGACCTGGGCTGGAGCAGACTGGGAGGCTGGTAGGTTGACCTGGGCTGGAGCAGACTGGGAGGCTGGTAGGTTGACCTGGGCTGGAGCAGACTGGGAGGCTGGTAGGTTGACCTGGGCTGGAGCAGATTGGGAGGCTGGTAGGTTGACCTGGGCTGGAGCAGACTGAGAGGCTGGTAGGTTGACCTGGGCTGGAGCAGACTGGGAGGCTGGTAGGTTGACCTGGGCTGGAGCAGATTGGGAGGCTGGTAGGTTGACCTGGGCTGGAGCAGACTGGGAGACTGGGAGGTTGACCTGGGCTGGAGCAGACTGGGAGGCTGGTAGGTTGACCTGGGCTGGAGCAGACTGGGAGGCTGGTTGGTTGACCTGGGCTGGAGCAGACTGGGAGGCTGGTAGGTTGACCTGTGCTGGAGCAGACTGGGAGGCTGGTAGGTTGACCTGGGCTGGAGCAGACTGGGAGGCTGGTAGGTTGACCTGGGCTGGAGCAGACTGGGAGGCTGGTTGGTTGACCTGGGCTGGAGCAGACTGGGAGGCTGGTAGGTTGACCTGGGCTGGAGCAGACTGGGAGGCTGGTAGGTTGACCTGGGCTGGAGCAGACTGGGAGGCTGGTAGGTTGACCTGAGTTGTAGCAGACTGGGAGGCTGGTAGGTTGACCTGGGCTGTAGCAGACTGGAAGGCTGGTAGGTTGACCTGAGTTGTAGCAGACTGGGAGGCTGGTAGGTTGACCTGGGCTGTAGCAGACTGGAAGGCTGGTAGGTTGACCTGAGTTGTAGCAGACTGGGAGGCTGGTAGGTTGACCTGGGCTGTAGCAGACTGGGAGGCTGGTAGGTTGACCTGGGCTGGAGCAGATTGGGAGGCTGGTAGGTTGACCTGGGCTGGAGCAGACTGGGAGACTGGGAGGTTGACCTGGGCTGGAGCAGACTGGGAGGCTGGTAGGTTGACCTGGGCTGGAGCAGACTGGGAGGCTGGTTGGTTGACCTGGGCTGGAGCAGACTGGGAGGCTGGTAGGTTGACCTGGGCTGGAGCAGACTGGGAGGCTGGTAGGTTGACCTGGGCTGGAGCAGACTGGGAGGCTGGTAGGTTGACCTGGGCTGTAGCAGACTGGGAGGCTGGTAGGTTAACCTGGGCTGGAGCAGACTGGGAGGCTGGTAGGTTGACCTGGGCTGGAGCAGACTGGGAGGCTGGTTGGTTGACCTGGGCTGGAGCAGATTGGGAGGCTGGTAGGTTGACCTGGGCTGGAGCAGACTGGGAGGCTGGTTGGTTGACCTGGGCTGGAGCAGACTGGGAGGCTGGTAGGTTGACCTGGGCTGGGGCAGACTGAGAGGCTGGTAGGTTGACCTGGGCTGGGGCAGACTGAGAGGCTGGTAGGTTGACCTGGGCTGGAGCAGACTGGGAGGCTGGTAGGTTGACCTGGGCTGGGGCAGACTGAGAGGCTGGTAGGTTGACCTGGGCTGGAGCAGACTGGGAGGTTGACCTGGGCTGGAGCAGACTGTGCTGGAGCAGACTGGGAGGCTGGTAGGTTGACCTGGGCTGGAGCAGACTGAGAGGCTGGTAGGTTGACCTGGGCTGGAGCAGAATGGAAGGCTGGTATTCTGGCCTGGGCTGGAGCAGACTGAGAGGCTGGTAGGTTGACATGGGCTGGAGCAGACTGTGCTGGAGCAGACTGGGAGGCTGGTAGGTTGACCTGGGCTGGAGCAGACTGGGAGGCTGGTAGGTTGACCTGGGCTGGAGCAGACTGGGAGGCTGGTAGGTTGACCTGGGCTGGAGCAGACTGGGAGGCTGGTTGGTTGACCTGGGCTGGAGCAGACTGGGAGGCTGGTTGGTTGACCTGGGCTGGAGCAGTGTCATCATGCTGTGTGGTGGCTATGCTGGTAATATAGCAATAGATGCTCTGCTCTCCTCCCTGAACTGTTTCATCTCTTCTTTGAGATTCTGGACAGTGTCCTCCTCTTGAAGCTTGTTCTCTCTGAATTCTATGACCTCTGCTTCGACGAGAGAGAGGGTGTTTTGGAAACGTTGCATAGCAGGTGTTCTTATTGTTGTAGACATGTCCTTGGCTCTGTGTGCAGCAGGTGATGTTGGTAGAGGGACACTGAGGGGCTCCTTGCAGAGACTGTTGGGGCCCTTTTCTCCACCATCTTCCTCCTTGACTTTCTCCTCAGCTTCTGAGATGAGTTCAGCTTCTACTTTTAGGGTAGCAAATATATTCTCTAAATCCCGGAGGCTTGAATCATTGCCTTGTATCAATACAGTTCCATTATTGTAGAAGTTTACTGTTTGACTACGTGTTGCTCTGGTCAACTTCTTCAAAAATGCTGATCTGACTTCCTTGGCTGATGCCTCTCTTTGCTTGAGAAAGGGAAATGGTTGCAAATAACAGTTTTCCATATGTGTCACTCTCTGCTCTTGTTTTTGCCACTGGGAAGATCTGCAAACAGGCATTCATGGTTCTGTCCCATTATCAAAGCGTTGAAACTTTTCTTAGCTTCCTCTGTTTTGTCTGTCTGGTGGGTAAACAATTTCCATGGCAACGCTGGGAATGTTGGCTACAACGTCGCAACAGAAGCTTCTATTGGGAAATGAAAATTTGCTAAGCAGTTGCTAGGGCCTCTTCTAAAATAAGCTAACTAGCTAACAAATTTCGTTTCCCAAAACAGCCATTGTTTCTTGCATTACTGTCTCTTGTGTCTTTAGAGAGCAGGTTTACTTTGATGTCCTTTGTCTTCTTTCCTTCTTTTGTCTTTCTATTGTGTTGTTAGCTAATTCAAATTTGTTAGCAAGTTAGCTTATTTTAAGAAGAGGCCCTAGCAACTGCTTAGCAATTGGGAAACAATCCAGATAGCTAAGCTAACTGCTCAATACTATAATCTTATAAGCCTATCTTCTTTATGTGTTGCTTGTCTTCCATTCAGTCTTGCAGTTTATTTATTTTATCTTAAAACCACTGCATTTCAATATTTGCAGGAGGACATTTTTTTCCAGCTGCTGCTGAACTCTCTATTTTCTCCCCCCTTCTACCTCTCTGCCCCTTTTGCTCTCCCCCCTCTCTCTCTATCTCCCTCTTTCTCCCTCTCTCCCCCTTTCTCTCTCTCTCCCCTCCCTTTCTCTCTCTCTCCTCCCTTTCTCTCTCTCTCTATCTCCCTCTTTCTCCCTCTCTCCCCCTTTCTCTCTCTCTCTCTCTCTCTCTCTCTCTGTCTCTCTCTCTCTGTCTCTCTCTCTCTCTCTGTCTCTGTCTATGTCTCTCTCTCTCTGTCTCTCTCTCTCTCTCTGTCTCTCTCTCTCTGTCTCTCTCTCTCTCTCTCTCTCTGTCTCTGTCTATGTCTCTCTCTCTCTGTCTCTCTCTCTCTCTCCAGCTGCTCTGGGAGACTCAACAAAAACAAAGAGCCCTGTGAGGGAGGGACCACCTGCTCAGAGAGGATTGTGGGTAGGAGCTACCGTACACTTTACAGTTGAGCCAGGAGCAGTAGGAGTGTGTGTGTGTGTATGTGTGTGTGTGTGTGTGTGTGTGTGTGTGTGTGTGTGTGTGTGTGTGTGTGTGTGTGTGTGTGTGTGTGTGTGTGTGTGTGTATAACGGGAAGGGAAATGATGAGGTTCTGTCTCTGTAGGAAGTGTCTGGGCTCAGCGTCCGTGGCATGGCTGAACGGTTGTATGCGCCCCCTGTCTCCCTGCCTGCCTGTCTCCCTGCCTGTCTCCCTGTCTCCCAGCCAGCCTGTCTCCCTGTCTCCCAGCCAGCCTGTCTCCCTGTCTCCCTGTCTCCCTGTCTCCCTGTCTCCCTGCCTGCCTGCCTGCCTGCCTGTCTCCCTGCCTGCCTGTCTCCCTGCCTGCCTGTCTCCCTGCCTGTCTCCCTGCCTGCCTGTCTCCCAGCCAGCCTGTCTCCCTGCCTGCCTGTCTCCCTGCCTGCCTGTCTCCCTGCCTGCCTGTCTCCCTGCCTGTCTCCCTGCCTGCCTGTCTCCCAGCCAGCCTGTCTCCCTGTCTCCCTGCCTGCCTGTCTCCCAGCCTGTCTCCCTGTCTCCCTGCCTGCCTGTCTCCCAGCCTGTCTCCCTGTCTCCCTGCCTGCCTGTCTCCCTGCCTGCCTGTCTCCCTGTCTCCCTGCCTGCCTGTCTCCCAGCCAGCCTGTCTCCCTGTCTCCCTGCCTGCCTGTCTCCCAGCCTGTCTCCCTGTCTCCCTGCCTGCCTGTCTCCCAGCCTGTCTCCCTGTCTCCCTGCCTGTTTCCCTTCTGTCTGTCTCCCTGCCTGTCTCCCTGTCTCCCTGCCTGCCTGTCTCCCAGCCAGCCTGTCTCCCTGTCTCCCTGCCTGCCTGTCTCCCTGCCTGCCTGTCTCCCTGTCTCCCTGCCTGCCTGTCTCCCAGCCTGTCTCCCTGTCTCCCTGCCTGTTTCCCTTCTGTCTGTCTCCCTGCCTGTCTCCCTGTCTCCCTGCCTGCCTGTCTCCCAGGCTGTCTCCCTGTCTCCCTGCCTGTCTCCCAGCCTGTCTCCCTGTCTCCCTGCCTGTTTCCTTTCTGCCTGTCTCCCTGCCTGTCTCCCTGTCTCCCTGCCAGCCTGTCTCCCTGTCTCCCTGCCTGCCTGTCTCCCTGTCTCCCTGCCAGCCTGTCTCCCTGCCTTTCTCCCTGTCTCCCTGCCTGTCTCCCTGCCTGCCTGTCTCCCTGCCTTTCTCCCTGTCTCCCTGCCGGCCTGTCTCCCTGCCTTTCTCCCTGTCTCCCTGCCTGCCTGACGAACGGACAGTGGTTGGAGTCTCAGTCCTCTGCAGTACATAAACGCTCCATGCTACATTAGAGCCCAAAGCCTTTCCACATGTTGTTTGCAGAAGGCCTCTATGGTACTTAAAGACCAATTTCTATAACCAACCCTACACTGACTGAACATCGCTCTCTCTCTCTCTCTCTCTCTCTCTCTCTCTCTCTCTCTCTCTCTCTCTCTCTCTCTCTCTCTCTCACTCTCTCCCGCTGTCCAATGGTCCATACACTCACACTGACTGAACCACTGTGGGACTATGGAACTGTGAGGCAACGGGGTTGTGTGGCAGTGGGGCTGTGGGGCAGTGGGGCAGTGGGTCTGTGGGCAGTGGGCTGTGGGTCAATGGGGCTGTGGGGCAGTGGGCTGTGGGTCTGTGGGCAGTGGGCTGTGGGTCAATGGGGCTGTGGGGCAGTGGGTCTGTGGGCAGTGGGCTGTGGGTCAATGGGGCTGTGGAGCTGTGGGTCAATGGGGCTGTGGGGCTGTGGGGCTGTGGGGCTGTGGGGCTGTGGGTCAATGGGGCAGTGGGTCAATGGGGCTGTGGGCTGTGGGGCTGTGGGGCTGTGGGGCTGTGGGGCTGTGGGGCTGTGGGGCAGTGGGGCTGTGGGGCAGTGGGGCTGTGGGGCAGTGGGGCTGTGGGTCAATGGGGCAGTGGGTCAATGGGGCTGTGGGCTGTGGGGCAGTGGGGCAGTGGGGCTGTGGGGCTGTGGGGCAGTGGGGCAGTGGGGCTGTGGGGCAGTGGGTCAATGGGGCTGTGGGGCTGTGGGGCAGTGGGGCTGTGGGGCAGTGGGGCTGTGGGGCAGTGGGTCAATGGGGCAGTGGGGCTGTGGGGCAGTGGGGCTGTGGGGCTGTGGGGCTGTGGGGCAGTGGGGCTGTGGGGCAGTGGGGCTGTGGGGCAGTGGGGCTGTGGGTCAATGGGGCAGTGGGGCTGTGGGGCTGTGGGGCTGTGGGTCAATGGGGCAGTGGGGCTGTGGGGCAGTGGGGCTGTGGGGCAGTGGGGCTGTGGGGCAGTGGGTCAATGGGGCTGTGGGGCTGTGGGGCTGTGGGTCAATGGGGCAGTGGGGCTGTGGGGCTGTGGGTCAATGGGGCAGTGGGGCTGTGGGGCAGTGGGTCAATGGGGCAGTGGGGCTGTGGGGCAGTGGGGCTGTGGGGCAGTGGGGCTGTGGGGCAGTGGGTCAATGGGGCAGTGGGGTTGTGTGGCAGTGGGGCTGTGGGGCAGTGGGGCTGTGGGGCTGTGGGGCAGTGGGGCAGTGGGTCAATGGTGCAATGGGGCAGTGGGTCAATGGGGCAGTGGGGCTGTGGGTCAATGGGGCTGTGGAGCTGTGGGGCTGTGGGTCAATGGGGCTGTGGGGCTGTGGGGCTGTGGGGCTGTGGGGCTGTGGGGCTGTGGGGCTGTGGGTCAATGGGGCTGTGGAGCTGTGGGTCAATGGGGCTGTGGGGCTGTGGGGCTGTGGGGCTGTGGGGCAGTGGGTCAATGGGGCTGTGGGGCTGTGGGGCTGTGGGGCTGTGGGTCAATGGGGCTGTGGGGCTGTGGGGCTGTGGGGCTGTGGGTCAATGGGGCAGTGGGTCAATGGGGCTGTGGGCTGTGGGGCAGTGGGCTGTGGGGCTGTGGGGCTGTGGGGCTGTGGGGCAGTGGGGCTGTGGGGCTGTGGGTCAATGGGGCTGTGGGGCTGTGGGGCAGTGGGGCTGTGGGGCAGTGGGGCTGTGGGGCTGTGGGTCAATGGGGCAGTGGGTCAATGGGGCTGTGGGCTGTGGGGCAGTGGGCTGTGGGGCTGTGGGTCAATGGGGCTGTGGGGCTGTGGGGCTGTGGGGCTGTGGGTCAATGGGGCTGTGGGGCTGTGGGGCTGTGGGGCTGTGGGTCAATGGGGCTGTGGAGCTGTGGGCTGTGGGGCAGTGGGTCAATGGGGCAGTGGGCTGTGGGGCAGTGGGGCAGTGGGGCTGTGGGGCTGTGGGTCAATGGGGCTGTGGGGCTGTGGGTCAATGGGGCTGTGGGTCTGTGGGGCTGTGGGGCTGTGGGGCTGTGGGTCAATGGGGCTGTGGGGCTGTGGGTCAATGGGGCTGTGGGGCTGTGGGTCAATGGGGCTGTGGGTCAATGGGGCTGTGGGGCTGTGGGGCTGTGGGGCTGTGGGTCAATGGGGCTGTGGGGCTGTGGGTCAATGGGGCTGTGGGTCAATGGGGCTGTGGGGCTGTGGGGCTATGGGTCAATGGGGCTGTGGGGCTGTGGGGCTGTGGGGCTGTGGGTCAATGGGGCTGTGGGGCTGTGGGTCAATGGGGCTGTGGGGCTGTGGGGCTGTGGGGCTGTGGGGCTGTGGGGCTGTGGGTCAATGGGGCTGTGGGGCTGTGGGGCTGTGGGTCAATGGGGCTGTGGGTCAATGGGGCTGTGGGGCTGTGGGGCTGTGGGTCAATGGGGCTGTGGGTCAATGGGGCTGTGGGTCAATGGGGCTGTGGGTCAATGGGGCTGTGGGGCTGTGGGTCAATGGGGCTGTGGGGCTGTGGGTCAATGGGGCTGTGGGGCTGTGGGTCAATGGGGCTGTGGGGCTGTGGGTCAATGGGGCTGTGGGGCTGTGGGTCAATGGGGCTGTGGGGCTGTGGGGCTGTGGGTCAATGGGGCTGTGGGGCTGTGGGGCTGTGGGGCTGTGGGGCTGTGGGGCTGTGGGTCAATGGGGCTGTGGGGCTGTGGGTCAATGGGGCTGTGGGTCAATGGGGCTGTGGGGCTGTGGGGCTGTGGGGCTGTGGGTCAATGGGGCTGTGGGGCTGTGGGTCAATGGGGCTGTGGGGCTGTGGGTCAATGGGGCTGTGGGGCTGTGGGGCTGTGGGTCAATGGGGCTGTGGGGCTGTGGGGCTGTGGGTCTGTGGGTCAGTGGGGCTGTGGGTCAATGGGGGTGTGGGGCTGTGGGGCTGTGGGGCTGTGGGGCTGTGGGGCTGTGGGGCTGTGGGGCTGTGGGTCAATGGGGCTGTGGGTCAATGGGGCTGTGGGTCAATGGGGCTGTGGGGCTGTGGGGCTGTGGGTCAATGGGGCTGTGGGGCAGTGGGGCTGTGGGGCAGTGGGCTGTGGGGCAGTGGGGCTGTGGGGCAGTGGGGCTGTGGGGCTGTGGGGCAGTGGGCTGTGGGGCAGTGGTGCAATGGGGCAGTGGGTCAATGGGGCAGTGGGGCTGTGGGTCAATGGGGCTGTGGAGCTGTGGGTCAATGGGGCTGTGGGGCTGTGGGGCTGTGGGGCTGTGGGTCAATGGGGCTGTGGGGCTGTGGGGCAGTGGGGCTGTGGGGCAGTGGGGCTGTGGGTCAATGGGGCAGTGGGTCAATGGGGCTGTGGGCTGTGGGGCAGTGGGCTGTGGGGCTGTGGGTCAATGGGGCTGTGGGGCTGTGGGGCTGTGGGGCAGTGGGGCTGTGGGGCAGTGGGGCTGTGGGGCTGTGGGTCAATGGGGCAGTGGGTCAATGGGGCTGTGGGCTGTGGGGCAGTGGGCTGTGGGGCTGTGGGTCAATGGGGCTGTGGGGCTGTGGGGCTGTGGGGCTGTGGGTCAATGGGGCTGTGGGGCTGTGGGGCTGTGGGGCTGTGGGCTGTGGGGCTGTGGGTCAATGGGGCTGTGGGGCTGTGGGCTGTGGGGCTGTGGGTCAATGGGGCTGTGGGGCTGTGGGGCTGTGGGGCTGTGGGCTGTGGGGCTGTGGGGCTGTGGGTCAATGGGGCTGTGGAGCTGTGGGCTGTGGGGCTGTGGGTCAATGGGGCTGTGGGGCTGTGGGGCTGTGGGCTGTGGGGCTGTGGGGCTGTGGGGCTGTGGGTCAATGGGGCTGTGGGGCTGTGGGGCTGTGGGTCAATGGGGCTGTGGGGCTGTGGGTCAATGGGGCTGTGGGTCTGTGGGGCTGTGGGGCTGTGGGGCTGTGGGTCAATGGGGCTGTGGGGCTGTGGGTCAATGGGGCTGTGGGGCTGTGGGTCAATGGGGCTGTGGGTCAATGGGGCTGTGGGGCTGTGGGGCTATGGGTCAATGGGGCTGTGGGGCTGTGGGGCTGTGGGGCTGTGGGTCAATGGGGCTGTGGGGCTGTGGGTCAATGGGGCTGTGGGTCAATGGGGCTGTGGGTCAATGGGGCTGTGGGGCTGTGGGTCAATGGGGCTGTGGGTCAATGGGGCTGTGGGGCTGTGGGGCTATGGGTCAATGGGGCTGTGGGGCTGTGGGGCTGTGGGGCTGTGGGTCAATGGGGCTGTGGGGCTGTGGGTCAATGGGGCTGTGGGGCTGTGGGGCTGTGGGGCTGTGGGGCTGTGGGTCAATGGGGCTGTGGGGCAGTGGGGCTGTGGGGCTGTGGGGCTGTGGGTCAATGGGGCTGTGGGTCAATGGGGCTGTGGGGCTGTGGGGCTGTGGGTCAATGGGGCTGTGGGGCTGTGGGTCAATGGGGCTGTGGGTCAATGGGGCTGTGGGGCTGTGGGGCTGTGGGGCTGTGGGTCAATGGGGCTGTGGGGCTGTGGGTCAATGGGGCTGTGGGGCTGTGGGTCAATGGGGCTGTGGGGCTGTGGGGCTGTGGGTCAATGGGGCTGTGGGGCTGTGGGGCTGTGGGGCTGTGGGGCTGTGGGTCAATGGGGCTGTGGGTCAATGGGGTTGTGGGGCTGTGGGGCAGTGGGGCTGTGGGGCTGTGGGGCTGTGGGGCTGTGGGGCTGTGGGTCAATGGGGCTGTGGGTCAATGGGGCTGTGGGTCAATGGGGCTGTGGGGCTGTGGGTCTGTGGGTCAATGGGGCAGTGGGGCTGTGGGGCTGTGGGTCAATGGGGCTGTGGGTCAATGGGGCTGTGGGTCAATGGGGCTGTGGGTCAATGGGGCTGTGGGGCTGTGGGTCAATGGGGCTGTGGGGCTGTGGGGCTGTGGGTCAATGGGGCTGTGGGTCAATGGGATGGGGGTCAATGGGGCTGTGGGTCAATGGGGCTGTGGGGCTGTGGGTCAATGGGGCTGTGGGGCTGTGGGGCTGTGGGGCTGTGGGGCTATGGGGCTGTGGGGCTGTGGGGCTGTGGGGCTGTGGGGCTGTGGGGCTGTGGGGCTATGGGGCTGTGGGGCTGTGGGGCTGTGGGTCAATGGGGCTGTGGGGCTGTGGGGCTGTGGGGCTGTGGGTCAATGGGGTTGTGGGTCAATGGGGCTGTGGGGCTGTGGGGCTGTGGGGCTGTGGGGCAGTGGGGCTGTGGTGCTGTGGGTCAATGGGGCTGTGGGGCTGTGGGGCTGTGGGGCTGTGGGGCTGTGGGGCTGTGGGGCTGTGGTGCTGTGGGTCAATGGGGCTGTGGGGCTGTGGGGCTGTGGGTCAATGGGGCTGTGGGTCAATGGGGCTGTGGGGCTGTGGGGCTGTGGGTCAATGGGGCTGTGGGTCAATGGGGCTGTGGGTCAATGGGGCTGTGGGGCTGTGGGGCTGTGGGGCTGTGGGTCAATGGGGCTGTGGGTCAATGGGGTTGTGGGGCTGTGGGGCTGTGGGGCTGTGGGGCTGTGGGGCTGTGGGGCTGTGGATCAATGGGGCTGTGGTGCTGTGGGTCAATGGGGCTGTGGGGCTGTGGGGCTGTGGGGCTGTGGGGCTGTGGGGCTGTGGGGCTGTGGTGCTGTGGGTCAATGGGGCTGTGGGGCTGTGGGGCTGTGGGTCAATGGGGCTGTGGGTCAATGGGGCTGTGGGGCTGTGGGTCAATGGGGCTGTGGGTCAATGGGGCTGTGGGTCAATGGGGCTGTGGGGCTGTGGGGCTGTGGGGCTGTGGGTCAATGGGGCTGTGGGTCAATGGGGTTGTGGGGCTGTGGGGCAGTGGGGCTGTGGGGCTGTGGGGCTGTGGGGCTGTGGGGCTGTGGGTCAATGGGGCTGTGGGTCAATGGGGCTGTGGGGCTGTGGGGCTGTGGGGCTGTGGGGCAGTGGGGCTGTGGGGCTGTGGGTCAATGGGGCTGTGGGTCAATGGGGCTGTGGGGCTGTGGGGCTGTGGGTCAATGGGGCAGTGGGGCTGTGGGGCTGTGGGGCTGTGGGTCAATGGGGCTGTGGGGCTGTGGGTCAATGGGGCTGTGGGGCTGTGGGGCTGTGGGGCTGTGGGTCAATGGGGCTGTGGATCAATGGGGCTGTGGGGCTGTGGGTCAATGGGGCTGTGGATCTTTGGGGCTGTGGTGCTGTGGGTCATTGGGGCTGTGGGGCTGTGGGGCTGTGGGGCTGTGGTGCTGTGGGTCAATGGGGCTGTGGGGCTGTGGTGCTGTGGGTCAATGGGGCTGTGGGGCTGTGGGGCTGTGGGGCTGTGGTGCTGTGGGTCAATGGGGCTGTGGGGCTGTGGGGCTGTGGGTCAATGGGGCTGTGGGGCTGTGGGGCTGTGGGTCAATGGGGCTGTGGGTCAATGGGGCTGTGGGGCTGTGGGGCTGTGGGTCAATGGGGCTGTGGGGCTGTGGGGCTGTGGGTCAATGGGGCTGTGGGTCAATGGGGCTGTGGGGCTGTGGGGCTGTGGGGCTGTGGGTCAATGGGGCTGTGGGTCAATGGGGCTGTGGGTCAATGGGGCTGTGGGGCTGTGGGGCTGTGGGGCTGTGGGGCTGTGGGTCAATGGGGCTGTGGGGCTGTGGGGCTGTGGGTCAATGGGGCTGTGGGGCTGTGGGTCAGATGTTGGGGACTGTGATATGATTCAGGTGGAGTAGGGTAATTAGGGAACAGCTAGACAGAGCAGAGATAGACCCTGAACACTAAGGAGGGAACAGCTCGACCTGGACAGAGCAGAGATAGACCCTGAACACCCAGGAACACTACTAACCAAACTAACTATCTGGACTAACTAAACTAATTGAACTATGAAAACTAACTAAACTAACTGAACCAACTGAACTAATTAACTGAACTAATTAAACTAACTAACTGAACTAACTAACTAAATTAACTAACTAAATTCCTTAAACTAACTGAACTAACCTACTAAACTAACTAAACTAACTGAACTAAATCAACTTACTGAACTAACCTACTGAACTAACTGAACAAGCTCACTGAACTAACTAACTCAGCTAACTAAACTAACTGAAATAACTGAACTAACTAACTCAGCTAACTAAACTAACTGAAATAACTGAACTAACTAACTCAGCTAACTAAACTAACTGAAATAACTGAACTAACTAACTCAGCTAACTAAACTAACTGAAATAACTGAACTAACTAACTCAGCTAACTAAACTAACTGAAATAACTGAACTAACTAACTCAGCTAACTAAACTAACTGAAATAACTGAACTAACTAACTCAGCTAACTAAACTAACTGAAATAACTGAACTAAGTAACGGAACTTACGGAACTTAATAAACTAACTCAGCTAACCAAATTAACTAACTGACTAAACTAACTAACTAACTAAACTAACCAAACTAACTAACTAAACTAACTGAACTAACAAACCATATTAACTAATATCTAAACTAACTGAGCTAACCTGCTGAACAAATTAAACGAACTAAACTAACTGAACTAACTTTCTAAACTAGTCTACTTAACTAACTGAACTAACTGAGCTAACTAAACTAACTAAATTAACAAACTAACTAAACTATCTAAACTAATTGAGCTAACCTACTGAACTAACTAAACTCACAAACCTACTGGACAAACTAAACAAACTGAACTACCTTTCTGAACTAATCTACTTAACTAACTGAACTAACTGAACTAAATAACTAACTAACTAACTAACTAACTAACTAACTAACTAACTAACTAACTAACTAACTGAACTAACTAACTCAATTAACTAACTAAGTAAACGACCTAAACTAACTGAACTAAGCAACTGAAATAACTAAACTAACTAACTAACTAACTAATTAACTAACTAACTAAATAACTAACTAACTGAACTAACTAACTCAATTAACTAACTAAGTAAACAACCTAAACTAACTGAACTAAGCAACTGAACTAACTAAACTAACTAACTAACTAACTAACTAACTGAACTAACTAACTAAATTAATTAACTAACTAAGTAAACGACCTAAACTAACTGAACTAAGCAACTGAAATAACTAAACTAACTAACTAACTAACTAACTAAATAACTAACTAACTGAACTAACTAACTCAATTAACTAACTAAGTAAACAACCTAAACTAACTGAACTAAGCAACTGAACTAACTAAACTAACTAACTAACTAACTAACGAACTAACTCAATTAACTAACTAAGTAAACGACCTAAACTAACTGAACTAAGCAACTGAACTAACTAAACTAACTGAACTAACTGGAATAACTAACTGAACTAAACTAACGGAACTAACTGAACTATCTAAAGGGAACAAATGAAAGTAAATGGAACCACACAAACTGACGGCGAACTAAAGTTCCAGAGATTTAGTCTCCAGGTTCCCTCATCTAGTCCCAGTTCCATTCCTGTTGTATAGGTGGTCCTATATATATATATCTATATCATGTCTATATATGGTGGTCCTTTCCTCCGACACTCCATCAGGAGGTACGTTGTTGTGAAGAATGCTGGGTAATGACTACACTAATCAACCACCTGTCGCAGCGCTCGCTCGCTCCGATCCAACGTGCCAAGTATTCACACACACACACGCACGCACACACACACACACACACACACACACACACACACACTGCTCAGATGTGTCCATCCCTTTAGCAGAGCAGAGCGGGGGGGGATGAGGCCCAGTCCCTAACAGTAATGTACACTGTACTGAAAAACTGTTATTATACCATCATCATTTGCGGTATAATCAACAGTAAATGTAAATATTTATATTACTGTAGGTGTAGTGTAATATATTGTATTTATATTACTGTAGATGTAGTGTAATATATTGTATTTATATTACTGTAGATGTACTGTAATATACAGTATTTATATTACTGTAGGTGTAGTGTAATATACTGTATTTATATTACTGTAGGTGTACTGTAATATACTGTATTTATATTACTGTAGGTGTACTGTAATATACAGTATTTATATTACTGTAGGTGTAGTGTAATATTCTGTATTTATATTACTGTAGGTGTACTGTAATATACTGTATTTATATTACTGTAGGTGTACTGTAATATACTGTATTTATATTACTGTAGGTGTACTGTAATATACTGTATTTATAATACTGTAGGTGTAGTGTAATATACTGTATTTATATTACTGTAGGTGTAGTGTAATATACTGTATTTATATTACTGTAGGTGTACTGTAATATACTGTATCTATATTACTGTAGGTGTACTGTAATATACTGTATCTATATTACTGTAGGTGTACTGTAATATGATACAGTATTTATAATACTGTAGGTGTACTGTAATATACTGTATTTATATTACTGTAGATGTACTGTAATATACTGTATTTATATTACTGTAGGTGTACTGTAATATACTGTATTTATATTACTGTAGGTGTACTGTAATATACTGTATTTATATTACTGTAGGTGTACTGTAATATGATACAGTATTTATAATACTGTAGGTGTACTGTAATATACTGTATTTATATTACTGTAGGTGTACTGTAATATACTGTATTTATATTACTGTAGGTGTACTGTAATATGATACAGTATTTATAATACTGTAGGTGTACTGTAATATACTGTATTTATATTACTGTAGGTGTACTGTAATATACTGTATTTATATTACTGTAGGTGTAGTGTAATATACTGTATTTATATTACTGTAGATGTACTGTAATATACTGTATCTATATTACTGTAGGTGTACTGTAATATACTGTATCTATATTACTGTAGGTGTACTGTAATATACTGTATTTATATTACTGTAGGTGTACTGTAATATGATACAGTATTTATAATACTGTAGGTGTAGTGTAATATACTGTATTTATATTACTGTAGGTGTACTGTAATATACTGTATTTATATTACTGTAGGTGTACTGTAATATGATACAGTATTTATAATACTGTAGGTGTACTGTAATATACTGTATTTATATTACTGTAGGTGTACTGTAATATACTGTATTTATATTACTTTAGGTGTACTGTAATATACTGTATTTATATTACTGTAGGTGTACTGTAATATGATACAGTATTTATAATACTGTAGGTGTACTGTAATATACTGTATTTATATTACTGTAGGTGTAGTGTAATATACTGTATTTATATTACTGTAGGTATACTGTAATATGATACAGTATTTATAATACTGTAGGTGTACTGTAATATACTGTATTTATATTACTGTAGGTGTACTGTAATATACTGTATTTATAATACTGTAGGTGTACTGTAATATACTGTATTTATATTACTGTAGGTGTACTGTAATATACTGTATTTATATTACTGTAGGTGTACTGTAATATGCTGTATTTATATTACTGTAGGTGTACTGTAATATGATACAGTTGTACGATAACAATTCCACTATCTGGGTTCTCAGATCTGATAACAACACAGGGAGACTGGTCCCGGCAGACAGATCTTGCTGCCAACACAGGGAGACTGAATCAAGATGGTCCCGGCAGGCGGATCTGCTCCAAGAGGATCTATACCCACCTGAGAGCTTCACATGGCCCAGATACTAATACCTCCTCCTGCACTCCACACATCCTCCTGCCCTCCAAATATACACCCACCCACCCCTCCACCTCTCCACTCCTTTCCACTCTACCTCTCCTATCTCCCCTCCAAACCTCCACCTCTCCTATCTCCCCTCCACCCCACCACCCCTCCACCTCTCCTATCTCCCCTCCAAACCTCCACCTCTCCTATCTCCCCTCCACCCCACCACCCCTCCACCTCTCCTATCTCCCCTCCACCCCACCACCCCTCCACCTCTCCTATCTCCCCTCCACCCCACCACCCCTCCACCTCTCCTATCTCCCCTCCACCCCACCACCCCTCCACCTCTCCTATCTCCCCTCCACCCCACCACCCCTCCAACCCTCCACCTCTCCTAACTCCCCTCCACCCCACCACCCCTCCAAGCCTCCACCTCTCCTATCTCCCCTCCAACCCTCCACCTCTCCTAACTCCCCTCCACCCCACCACACCTCCACCTCTCCTATCTCCCTCCACCTCTCCACTCTCCACCTCTCCACTCTCCACCTCTCCACCCCTCCACCCCTCCACCTCTCCACCCCTCCACCTCTCCACCCCTCCACCTCTCCACCTCTCCACCCCTCCACCTCTCCACCTCTCCTCCTCTCCACCTCTCCACCTCTCCTCCTCTCCACCTCTCCACTCTCCACCTCTCCACCCCTCCACCCCTCCACCTCTCCACCCCTCCACCCCTCCACCCCTCCACCCCTCCACCTCTCCACCTCTCCTCTCCACCCCTCCACCCCTCCTCTCTCCACTCTCCACCTCCCTCTCCACCCCCTCCACCTCTCCACCTCTCCACCCCTCCTCCTCTCCACCCCTCCACGCCTCCACCCCTCCTCCTTTCACCCCTCCTCCTCTCCACCCCTCCACCCCTCCACCTCTCCTCCTCTCCACCTCTCCACCTCTCCACCCCTCCACCTCTCCTCCTCTCCACTCCTTCACCTCTCCCACCTCTCCACCTCTCCACTCTCCACCTCTCTACCCCCTCCACCTCTCCACTCTCCACCTCTCCACCCCTCCACCCCTCCACCTCTCCACCTCTCCACTCTCCTCTCCACCCCTCCACCCCTCCACCTCTCCACCCCTCCACCCCTCCACCTCTCCACCTCTCCACCCCTCCACCTCTCCACCTCTCCACCTCTCCACCTTCCACCTCTCCACCTCTCCACCTCTCCACCTCTCTATCTCTCCACCCCTCCACCCCTCCACCTCTCCACCCCTCCACCTCTCCTCCTCTCTACCTCTCCATCCCTCCACCCCTCCACCTCTCCTCCTCTCTACCTCTCCATCCCTCCACCTCTCCACCTCTCCACCCCTCCTCATCTCCACCTCTCCACCCCTCCACCTCTCCACCCCTCCACCTCTCCACCCCTCCACCTCTCCTCCTCTCTACCTCTCCATCCCTCCACCCCTCCACCTCTCCTCCTCTCTACCTCTCCATCCCTCCACCTCTCCACCTCTCCACCTCTCCACCTCTCTACCTCTCCACCCCTCCACCCCTCCACCTCTCCACCCCTCCACCTCTCCTCCTCTCTACCTCTCCATCCCTCCACCCCTCCACCTCTGCTCCTCTCCACCTCTCCTCCTCCCCACCTCTCCACCCCTCCTTTCATCTCTCCACCTCTCCACCCCTCCACCTCACCACCTCTCCACCCCTCCTCCTCTCCACCCCTCCACGTCTCCACCCCTCCTCCTTTCACCTCTCCATCTCTCCACCCCTCCTCCTCTCCACCTCTCCTCCTCTCCACCTCTCCACGCCTCCATCTCTCCACCCCTCCTCCTCTCCACCTCTCCTCCTCTCCACCTCTCCACGCCTCCACCTCTCCACCCCTCCTCCTCTCCACCCCTCCTCCTCTACACCTCTCCTCCTCTCCACCTCTCCACCTCTCCACCCCTCCTCCTCTCCACCCCTCCTCCTCTACACCTCTCCTCCTCTCCACCTCTCCACCTCTCCACCCCTCCTCTCCACCCCTCCTCCCCTCTCCACCCCTCCTCCTCTACACCTCTCCTCCTCTCCACCTCTCCACCTCTCCACCACCCCTCCTCCTCTCCACCCCTCCTCCTCTCCACCCCTCCTCCCTCTACACCTCTCCTCCTCTCCACCCCTCCTCCTCTACACCTCTCCACGCCTCCACCTCTCCACCCCTCCTCCTCTCCACCCCTCCTCCTCTACACCTCTCCACGCCTCCACCTCTCCACCCCTCCACCTCTCCTCCTCTCCACCTCTCCACCTCTCCACCCCTCCTCCTCTCCACCCCTCCTCCTCTCCACCCCTCCTCCTCTACACCTCTCCTCCTCTCCACCTCTCCACCTCTCCACCCCTCCTCCTCTCCACCCCTCCTCCTCTCCACCCCTCCTCCTCTCCACCTCTCCTCCTCTCCACCCCTCCTCCTCTACACCTCTCCACGCCTCCACCTCTCCACCCCTCCTCCTCTCCACCCCTCCTCCTCTACACCTCTCCACCTCTCCACCCCTCCACCTCTCCACCTCTCCACCTCACCACCTCTCCCTCTCTCCACCCTCCACCTCTCCACCTCTCCTCTCCACCCCTCCTCCTCTCCATCTCTCCACCCCTCCACCTCTCCCTCTCTCCACCCTCCACCCCTACTCCTCCCCACCTCTCCACCCCTCCACCTCTCCTCCACTCCACCCCTCCTCCTCTCCACCCCTCCTCCTTTCACCTCTCCACCTCTCCACCCCTCCTCCTCTCCACCTTTCCACCTCTCCACCCCTCCTCCTCTCCACCCCTCCTCCTTTCACCTCTCCACCTCTCCACCCCTCCTCCTCTCCACCACTCCTCCTTTCCACCCCTCCTCCTCTCCACCCCTCCTCCTCTCCACCCCTCCACCTCTCTACCTCTCCACCTCTCCACCTCTCCACCTCTCCACCTCTCCACCTCTCTACCTCTCCACCCTCCACCTCTCCACCTCTCCACCTCTCCACCTCTCTAACTCTCCACCCTCCACCTCTCCACCCTCCACCTCTCCACCTCTCCTTCTCTCCACCTCTCCACCTCTCTACCTCTCTACCCCTCCACCTCTCCACCCCTGTCTCTTTCTCCTTCCCTCCATCCAAAACACTTTGTTTTTCAATGACTCACATTTTCCAGTCCCCCCAGATGTGGCTCTCTCTCTGTGTGTGTGTGTGTGTGTGTGTGTGTGTGTGTGTGTGTGTGTGTGTGTGTGTGTGTGTGTGTGTGTGTGTGTGTGTGTGTGTGTGTGTGTGTGTGTGTGTGTGTGTGTCTAACTGCTGTAATGGGGGATGTGTTTCACTGGGAAGGAATTTGTTCTGCTCTGTTCTATTCTGCTCTGTCCTGCTCTGTTCTGCTCTGCTATGTTCTGCTCTGCTCTATTCTGCTCTGTTCTGTTCTATTCTGCTTTGTTCTGCTCTGTTCTGTTCTGCTCTGTTCTGTACTGCTCTGCTCTATTCTGCTCTGTTCTATTCTGCTCTGTTCTGCTCTGCTCTGTTCTGCTCTGCTCTGTTCTGCTTTGTTCTGCTCTGCTCTGTTCTGCTTTGTTCTATTCTGTTCTATTCTGCTTTGTTCTGCTCTGCTCTGTTCTGCTTTGTTATATTCTGTTCCATTCTGCTCTGTTCTGCTTTGTTCTATCCTGTTCTGTTCTGCTCTGCTCTGTTCTGCTCTGCTCTGCTCTGCTCTATTCTGCTCTGCTCTATTCTGCTCTGCTCTATTCTGCTCTGCTCTACTCTACTCTGCTCTGTTCTGTTCTGCTCTGTTCTGCTCTGCTCTATTCTGCTCTGCTCTATTCTGCTCTGCTCTACTCTGCTCTATTCTGCTCTGCAATGGCTCCAACAGGCCTGGATTATAATGTTTCCTTTGTTACACACGTACGCACACACGCACACACAGACACACACACACACACACACACAGACACGCATGCACACACACACACAAACACACACACACACACACACACACACACACACACACACACACACACACACACACACACACGCGCACGCGCGCACACGCACACACGCACACACACAGTGGCCAGACAGAGATTGTGTCATCTTGTGGTTGGAAAAGGTATTCTGTTGATCTTACTGTAGAACATTCAGTTTACGGTAGTTGTGGATCTTACTGTAGAAAATTCAGTTTACAGTAGTTTTAGATCTGACTGTAGAACATTCAGTTTACAGTAGTTTTAGATCTGACTGTAGAACATTCAGTTTACAGTAGTTTTGAATATTACTGTAGAATATTCCATTTACAGTAGTTGTAGATCTTACTGTAGAACATGCAGTTTACAGTAGTTGTAGATCTTACTGTAGAACATCTTTACTTCTTTTGACTGGGGTCCATAGGGTTCTGGTCCAGAACTGTAGGGGACAGGGTTCTGGTCCAGAACTGTAGGGGACAGGGTTCTGGTCCAGAACTGTAGGGGATAGGGTTGTGGTCCAGAACTGTAGGGGACAGGGTTCTGGTCCAGAACTGTAGGGGACAGGGTTCTGGTCCAGAACTGTAGGGGATAGGGTTGTGGTCCAGAACTGTAGGGGATAGGGTTGTGGTCCAGAACTGTAGGGGACAGGGTTCTGGTCCAGAACTGTAGGGGATAGGGTTGTGGTCCAGAACTGTAGGGGATAGGGTTCTGGTCCAGAACTGTAGGGGACAGGGTTCTGGTCCAGAACTGTAGGGGACAGGGTTCTGGTCCAGAACTGTAGGGGACAGGGTTCTGGTCCAGAACTGTAGGGGACAGGGTTCTGGTCCAGAACTGTAGGGGACAGGGTTCTGGTCCAGAACTGTAGGGGATAGGATACTGTTTGGGACGCAGGACCAAGTCGTTTTACATTTGATGTTTATTTAATCTGTCTTCCAGAAGCCTTCTATTTATAGTGTCCCAGAAAAAGCAGAAAGTAGAACATTAACTAATTCTGTTAATTACAGCCTTCTGAGGAGGCTGCCTTTAGCTAACACAGGTTTATAGGTTTCTGCACACACACCACAGACACACGCACACACAGACGCACACACACACCACAGACACACGCACACACAGACGCACACACACACCACAGACACACGCACACACAGACGCACACACACACCACAGACACATGCACACACAGACGCACACACACACCACACACCACACACCACACACAGCAAATAGTAGGTTGAGGACTTGAGAAGCAGCCGCTGGGAAACAGAGAGCTGCTGGCTGGTGTAGCCTGGTATTGCATCACTTCCTGCTGATCCAACGGACTCTTCCTGTTCCTAGCCCTGTACCGTACTGCCAGGGTTGGGGAGTAACGGATTACAGAAAACAGCATAATATTGTAATCAGATTACAGATACTTTTTAAAAAACTAGATGATTACAGAGAGGATTACTGTTACATTCAGGGTGTTTGACACTTCTCTCTTTTCTCAATGATGTTCAAATCAGCTTTGAATAAAGTTTATGTTTGTTCCACCTGAGTGAGTCTGTCCACCAATCAGAGACCGCTATGATGACACACCAAATGGTGACCACCAATCAGAGACCACTATGATGACCACCAATCAGAGACCACTATGATGACCCACCAATCAGAGACGACTATTATGACACACCAATCAGAGACCACTATTATGACCCACCAATCAGAGACCACTAGTATGACACACCAATCAGAGACCACTAGTATGACCCACCAATCAGAGACCACTATTATGACACACCAATCAGAGACCACTAGTATGACCCACCAATCAGAGACCACTATGATGACACACCAATCAGAGACCACTATGATGACACACCAATCAGAGACCACTATTATGACACACCAATCAGAGACCACTAGTATGACACACCAATCAGAGACCACTATTATGACACACCAATGTGTTTTATGGATAGTGGGAAATGAGCAGGAAGAGGCTTTGTAGGCTCCAGTCCAACTCTTCCATTGGTGCGGCTGCTGTCGGCATCCAAAGATTATCCATCTTGAATAAACCCTTGGAGGTAAAGATGGCAGCAGTGGTTTAGTCTACGGCGATACGGACATCACTTATTATTGATATCTACATAGAGCATTGATGTGAATCACACAGCTGCTCTCTCATTGAGCTATTTGCATCTTACGGATTGGGGTTGTTGAGGATGGTTCACAAATCTAAAGGTGTATTTGAACCCAATAATGGTTGAATTCAAGAAGTTTAAGCTGCCGATCAATCATTGTTTTTGAAACCAGTGGACAGCCAGTGAAAAACGCTCTCTTGCGACAGCTGCAGTGTGGATCCCAGCCTATAGAATAACAGTGTGGATCCCAGCCTGTAGAATAACAGCTGTATAGTGTGGATCCCAGCCTATAGAATAACAGTGTGGATCCCAGCCTATAGAATAACAGTGTGGATCCCAGCCTATAGAATAACAGTGTGGATCCCAGCCTATAGAATAACAGTGTGGATCCCAGCCTATAGAATAACAGTGTGGATCCCAGCCTATAGAATAACAGTGGGGCTTTTAGTGAAGACATCAAACTATGAAATAACAAGTGTTAAACAAATCAATTTGAGATTTGAGATTCTATAAAGTAGCCAAACTTTGCCTTGATGACAGCTTTGCACACTCTTGGCATTCTCTCAACCAGCTTCATGAGGTAGTCACCTGGAATGCATTTCAATTAACAGGTGTTAAAAGTTAATATGTGGAATTTGTTTTCTTCCTAATGCATTTGAGCCAATCAGTTATGTTGTGACAAGGTAGGGGTGGTATAGAGAATATAGCCCTATTTGGTTAAAGACCAAGTCTATATTATGGCAACAACAGCTCAAATAAGCAAAGAGAAACAACAATCCATAATTACTTTAAGACATGAAGGTCAGTCAATACGGAAAATGTCAAGAACTTTGAAAGTTTCTTCAAGTGCAGTCGCAAAAACCATCAAGCTCTGTGATGAAACTGTCTCTCATGAGGACCGCCACAGGAAAGGAAGACCCAGAGTTACCTCTACTGCAGAGGATAAGGTCATTAGAGTTAACTGGCTCTCATGAGGACCGCCACAGGACAGGAAGACCCAGAGTTACCTCTGCTGCAGAGGATAAGTTCATTAGAGTTAACTGCCTCAGAAATTGCAGCCCAAATAAGTGCTTCACAGAGTTCATGTAACTGAAACATCTCAACATCAACTGTTCAGAGGAGACTGTGTAAATCTGTCCTTTGGTCTGGTGAGTCCAAATTTAAATCTTTGGTTCCAACCACTGTGTCTTTGTGAGACGCAGAGTAGGTGGACGGATGATCTCCGCATGTGTGGTTCCCACCGCGAAGCATGGAGGAGGAGGTGTTATGGTGTGGGGGTGCTTTGCTGGTGACACTGATTTTTTTTTAGAATTCAAGGCTCACTTAACCAGCATGGCTACCACAGCATTCTGCAGCGATACACCATCCCATCTGGTTTGCGATTAGTGGGACTATCATTTGTTTTTCAACAGGACAATAACCCAAACCTCCTCCAGGCTTATGTAAGGGCTATTTGACCAATAAGGAGAGTGATGGAGTGCTGCATCAGATGACCTGACCTCCACAATCACCCGACCTCAATCCAGTTGAGATGGTTTGGGATGAGTTGGACTGCAGAGGGAAGGGATGAGTTGGACTGCAGAGGGAAGGAAAAGCAGCATATGTGGAAACTCAGCTGTCTATTAATCTGAGGTTACATTGCTTTTTACCAAAACAGGTATGGGGTGCGGATTTTGTTATGGTTTCATCTGTGGATTTGCTCTTTAAACAGCTGCACATTATCAAGATATCAAAGGGTAACCAAGGAAAAGGTCAACAATAGATATCAAAGGGTAACCAAGGAAAAGGTCAACAATAGATATCAAAGGGTAACCAAGGAAAAGGTCAACAATAGATATCAAAGGGTAACCAAGGAAAAGGTCAACAATAGATATCAAAGGGTAACCAAGGAAAAGGTCAACAATAGGCCTTCAGGTAATGCAGCCTATCATTCTTCACCTGTAAATAGCCCTTTTCAGTAGTGCTCAAGGCCATGCCATGAACACAGCATTTATTTGTCAACTTGAATCAATGAGCCCAATCAGTTGTCCATGACAACACAGTCATAAACAACAGAGTAGGGCTGGCTAATACATCCTTAGTTTTGGGGTCATGCTCAGGGAAAACAACTTGGCTAATCTTTTCTTCCATATTTCCAAGTCCTATTCTTGAAGATCAAGGGGTATAACATTTATTGGAATGAGTGGAATTCTGATAGGCTTTGGTTTTTAATGTAAAGATATAATTTAATCATATTATTATAATGTAGTAGAAAGCGATGGGTGAGAAGAAGTCTACAAAACCAACCCATAAAGTAACATGTAACATCCATATATGACCAGCTATGTCAACTTTAACATGGATTTATCCCCATATATGACCAGCTATGTCAACTTTAACATGGATTTATCCTGCAATAGATGTTGTTCAATTGGTAACATACATGTTTTTATAAGACCCAGATGCAAACACGGGAGGCAGATGGTTTGAATGTTTGATATTTATTAGTTTCAAAAGGGGTCGGCAAGAGAATGGTCAGGCAAAAGGTCAAAACCAGTTCAGAGTCCAGGAGGTACAGAATGGTCAGACAGGCAGAATGGTCAGGCAGGCAGACTGGTCAGGCAGGCGGAATGGTCAGGCAGGCAGACTGGTCAGGCAGGCAGACTGGTCAGGCAGGCGGAATGGTCAGGCAGGCAGACTGGTCAGGCAGGCGGAATGGTCAGGCAGGCAGACTGGTCAGGCAGGCGGACTGGTCAGGCAGGCGGAATGGTCAGGCAGGCAGACTGGTCAGGCAGGCGGAATGGTCAGGCAGGCGGAATGGTCAGGCAGGCGGACTGGTCAGGCAGGCAGAATGGTCAGGCAGGCGGAATGGTCAGGCAGGCGGAATGGTCAGGCAGGCGGACTGGTCAGGCAGGCGGAATGGTCAGGCAGGCGGACTGGTCAGGCAGGCAGAATGGTCAGGCAGGCGGACTGGTCAGGCAG
>NC_088220.1:88634430-88639430 GCF_036934945.1 Oncorhynchus masou masou | reverse complement strand
CTACCCTAACTCTAACCTCATCTGACGTCTTCTACCCTAACCCTAACCTCATCTAACGTCTTCTACCCTAACCCTAACCTCATCTACCCTAAAACTAACGTCTGCTACCCTAACCCTAACCTCTTCTACCCTAACTCTAAACTCTTCTACCCTAAAACTAACGTCTGCTACACTAAGCCTAACCTCATCTAACCTCTTCTACCCTAACTCTAACCTCTTCTAACCTCTTCTACCCTAACCCTAACCTCATCTACCCTAAAACTAACATATTCTGCCCTGACTCTAACCTCATCTACCCTAAAACTAACGTCTGCTACCCTAACCCTAACCTCATCTACCCTAAAACTAACGTCTGCTACCCTAACCCTAACCTCATCTACCCTAAAACTAACGTCTGCTGCCCTAACTCTAACATCATCTACCCTAAAACTAACGTCTGCTACCCTAACCCTAACCTCATCTACCCTAAAACTAACGTCTGCTGCCCTAACCCTAACCTCATCTACCCTAAAACTAACGTCTGCTACCCTAACCCTAACATCATCTACCCTAAAACTAACGTCTGCTACCCTAACCCTAACCTCATCTACCCTAAAACTAACGTCTGCTGCCCTAACTCTAACATCATCTACCCTAAAACTAACATCTGCTACCCTAACTCTAACCTCATCTACCCTAAAACTAACATCTGCTACACTAACCCTAACCTCATCTACCCTAAAACTAACGTCTTCTACCCTAACCCTAACCTCATCTAACGTCTTCTACCCTAACCCTAACCTCATCTACTCTAAAACTAACGTCTTCTACCCTAACTCTAACCTCATCTAACATCTGCTACCCTAACCCTAACCTCATCTAACGTCTTCTACCCTAACCCTAACCTCATCTACCCTAAAACTAACGTCTTCTACCCTAACTCTAACCTCATCTACCCTAAAACTAACGTCTGCTACCCTAACTCTAACCTCATCTGACGTCTTCTAGCCTAACCCTAACCTCATCTAACGTCTTCTACCCTAACCCTAACCTCATCTACCCTAAAACTAACGTCTGCTACCCTAACCCTAACCTCTTCTACCCTAACTCTAACCTCTTCTACCCTAAAACTAACGTCTGCTACACTAAGCCTAACCTCATCTAACCTCTTCTACCCTAACTCTAACCTCTTCTAACCTCTTCTACCCTAACTCTATAACCTTTTCTACCCTCTTCTACCCTAATTCCAACCTCTTCTACCCTAACTCTAACCTCTTCTACCCTAATTCCAACCTCTTCTACCCTAACTCTAACCTAGTTAAACTAACTCTAACCTCTTCAAACCTCCAATACCCTAACTCTAACCTCTTCTACTCTAACTCTAACCTCATCCACCCTAACTCTAACCTCTTCTACTCTCTTCTACCCTAACTCTAACCTAGTTACCTCTTCTACCCTAACTAACTCTAACCTAGTTACCTCATCTACCCTAACTCTACCCTCTTCTACCCGAACTCTAACCTCTTCTACCCTAACTCTACCCTCTTCTACCCTAACTCTAACCTAATGTTAACCTGTTTTAACCTAACTCTAACCTCTTCTACCCTAACTCTAACCTCTTCTACCCTAACTCTAACCTCTTCTACCCTAACTCTACCCTCTTCTACCCTAACTCTACCCTCTTCTACCCTAACACTAACCTAGTTAAACTAACTCTAACCTCTTCTACCCTAACTCTAACCTCTTCTACCCTAACTCTAACCTCTTCTACCCTAACTCTAACCTCTTCTACCCTAACTCTACCCTCTTCTACCCTAACTCTAACCTCTTCTACCCTAACTCTACCCTCTTCTACCCTAACTCTAACCTAAGGTTAACCTGTTTTAACCTAACTCTAACCTCTTCTACCCTAACTCTACCCTCTTCTACCCTAACTCTAACCTCTTCTACCCTAACTCTAACCTCTTCTACCCTAACTCTAACCTCTTCTACCCTAACTCTAACCTCTTCTACCCTAACTCTAACCTCTTCTACCCTAACTCTAACCTCTTCTACCCTAACTCTAACCTAATGTTAACCTGTTTTAACCTAACTCTAACCTCTTCTACCCTAACTCTACCCTCTTCTACCCTAACTCTACCCTCTTCTACCCTAACTCTAACCTCTTCTACCCTAACTCTACCCTCTTCTACCCTAACTCTAACCTCTTCTACCCTAACTCTACCCTCTTCTACCCTAACTCTACCCTCTTCTACCCTAACTCTACCCTCTTCTACCCTAACTCTACCCTCTTCTACCCTAACTCTAACCTAATGTTAACCTGTTTTAACCTAACTCTAACCTCTTCTACCCTAACTCTACCCTCTTCTACCCTAACTCTACCCTCTTCTACCCTAACTCTACCCTCTTCTACCCTAACTCTAACCTCTTCTACCCTAACTCTAACCTCTTCTACCCTAACTCTACCCTCTTCTACCCTAACTCTAACCTCTTCTACCCTAACTCTACCCTCTTCTACCCTAACTCTAACCTAATGTTAACCTGTTTTAACCTAACTCTACCCTCTTCTACCCTAACTCTAACCTCTTCTACCCTAATTCTAACCTCTTCTACCCTAACACTAACCTAGTTAAACTAACTCTAACCTCTTCTAACCTCTTCTACCCTAACTCTAACCTCTTCTACCCTAACTCTAACCTCTTCTACCCTAACTCTACCCTCTTCTACCCTAACTCTAACCTAATGTTAACCTGTTTTAACCTAACTCTACCCTCTTCTACCCTAA
Source organism: Oncorhynchus masou masou (assembly GCF_036934945.1). Classification (NCBI taxonomy): domain Eukaryota; kingdom Metazoa; phylum Chordata; class Actinopteri; order Salmoniformes; family Salmonidae; genus Oncorhynchus; species Oncorhynchus masou. Next base: position 88,636,666 of record NC_088220.1, on the reverse strand, counting down.
CTCTAACCTCTTCTACCCTAATTCTAACCTCTTCTACCCTAACACTAACCTAGTTAAACTAACTCTAACCTCTTCTAACCTCTTCTACCCTAACTCTAACCTCTTCTACCCTAACTCTACCCTCTTCTACCCTAACTCTAACCTCTTCTACCCTAACTCTACCCTCTTCTACCCTAACTCTAACTTCTTCTACCCTAATTCTAACCTCTTCTACCCTAACACTAACCTAGTTAAACTAACTCTAACCTCTCCTAACCTCTTCTACCCTAACTCTAATCTCTTCTACCCTAACTCTAACCTCTTCTACCCTAACTCTAACCTCTTCTACCCTAACTCTACCCTCTTCTACCCTAACTCTAACCTAATGTTAACCTGTTTTAACCTAACTCTACCCTCTTCTACCCTAACTCTAACCTCTTCTACCCTAATTCTAACCTCTTCTACCCTAACACTAACCTAGTTAAACTAACTCTAACCTCTTCTAACCTCTTCTACCCTAACTCTAACCTCTTCTACCCTAACTCTACCCTCTTCTACCCTAACTCTAACCTCTTCTACCCTAACTCTACCCTCTTCTACCCTAACTCTAACTTCTTCTACCCTAATTCTAACCTCTTCTACCCTAACACTAACCTAGTTAAACTAACTCTAACCTCTCCTAACCTCTTCTACCCTAACTCTACCCTCTTCTACCCTAACTCTAACCTAATGTTAACCTGTTTTAACCTAACTCTAACCTCTTCTACCCTAACTCTACCCTCTTCTACCCTAACTCTAACCTCTTCTACCCTAACTCTAACCTCTTCTACCCTAACTCTAACCTAATGTTAACCTGTTTTAACCTAACTCTAACCTCTTCTACCCTAACTCTACCCTCTTCTACCCTAACTCTACCCTCTTCTACCCTAACTCTAACCTCTTCTACCCTAACTCTACCCTCTTCTACCCTAACTCTACCCTCTTCTACCCTAACACTAACCTAGTTAAACTAACTCTAACCTCTTCTACCCTAACTCTAACCTCTTCTACCCTAACTCTAACCTCTTCTACCCTAACTCTACCCTCTTCTACCCTAACTCTAACCTCTTCTACCCTAACTCTAACCTAAGGTTAACCTGTTTTAACCTAACTCTAACCTATTCTACCCTAATTCTAACCTCTTCTACCCTAACACTAACCTAGTTAAACTAACTCTAACCTCTCCTAACCTCTTCTACCCTAACTCTAATCTCTTCTACCCTAACTCTAACCTCTTCTACCCTAACTCTAACCTAGTTAAACTAACTCTAACCTCTTCTAACCTCTTCTACCCTAACTCTAACCTCTTCTACCCTAACTCTACCCTCTTCTACCCTAACTCTAACCTAATGTTAACCTGTTTTAACCTAACTCTAACCTCTTCTACCCTAACTCTACCCTCTTCTACCCTAACTCTAACCTCTTCTACCCTAACTCTAACCTCTTCTACCCTAACTCTACCCTCTTCTAACATAACTCTAACCTAATGTTAACCTGTTTTAACCTAACTCTAACCTCTTCTACCCTAACTCTACCCTCTTCTACCCTAACTCTAACCTCTTCTACCCTAACTCTAACCTCTTCTACCCTAACTCTACCCTCTTCTACCCTAACTCTAACCTCTTCTACCCTAACTCTACCCTCTTCTACCCTAACTCTACCCTCTTCTACCCTAACACTAACCTAGTTAAACTAACTCTAACCTCTTCTACCCTAACTCTAACCTCTTCTACCCTAACTCTAACCTCTTCTACCCTAACTCTAACCTCTTCTACCCTAACTCTAACCTCTTCTACCCTAACTCTACCCTCTTCTACCCTAACTCTAACCTCTTCTACCCTAACTCTAACCTAAGGTTAACCTGTTTTAACCTAACTCTAACCTCTTCTACCCTAATTCTAACCTCTTCTACCCTAACACTAACCTAGTTAAACTAACTCTAACCTCTCCTAACCTCTTCTACCCTAACTCTAATCTCTTCTACCCTAACTCTAACCTCTTCTACCCTAACTCTAACCTAGTTAAACTAACTCTAACCTCTTCTAACCTCTTCTACCCTAACTCTAACCTCTTCTACCCTAACTCTACCCTCTTCTACCCTAACTCTAACCTAATGTTAACCTGTTTTAACCTAACTCTAACCTCTTCTACCCTAACTCTACCCTCTTCTACCCTAACTCTAACCTCTTCTACCCTAACTCTAACCTCTTCTACCCTA
>NC_088220.1:88619430-88621930 GCF_036934945.1 Oncorhynchus masou masou | reverse complement strand
TCTATCTGCAGAGTTAGCTCCAGGTTAATGTCACCCAGTAGTGCTATCTGCAGAGTTAGCTCCAGGTTAATGTCACCCAGTAGTGCTATCTGCAGAGTTAGCTCCAGGTTAATGTCACCCAGTAGTGCTATCTGCAGAGTTAGCTCCAGGTTAATGTCACCCAGTACTTCTATCTGCAGAGTTAGCTTCAGGTTAATTTCACCCAGTAGTGCTATCTGCAGAGTTAGCTCCAGGTTAATGTCACCCAGTACTGCTATCTGCAGAGTTAGCTCCAGGTTAATGTCACCCAGTACTTCTATCTGCAGAGTTAGCTCCAGGTTAATGTCACCCAGTACTGCTATCTGCAGAGTTAGCTCCAGGTTAATGTCACCCAGTAGTGCTATCTGCAGAGTTAGCTCCAGGTTAATGTCACCCAGTACTGCTATCTGCAGAGTTAGCTCCAGGTTAATGTCACCCAGTATTGCTATCTGCAGAGTTAGCCGACAGGTTGATGTCACCCAGTAGTGCTATCTGCAGAGTTAGCTCCAGGTTAATGTCACCCAGTACTGCTATCTGCAGAGTTAGCTTCAGGTTAATGTCACCCAGTACTTCTATCTGCAGAGTTAGCTCCAGGTTAATGTCACCCAGTACTTCTATCTGCAGAGTTAGCTCCAGGTTAATGTCACCCAGTAGTGCTATCTGCAGAGTTAGCTCCAGGTTAATGTCACCCAGTAGTGCTATCTGCAGAGTTAGCTCCAGGTTAATGTCACCCAGTAGTGCTATCTGCAGAGTTAGCTCCAGGTTAATGTCACCCAGTACTTCTATCTGCAGAGTTAGCTTCAGGTTAATTTCACCCAGTAGTGCTATCTGCAGAGTTAGCTCCAGGTTAATGTCACCCAGTACTGCTATCTGCAGAGTTAGCTCCAGGTTAATGTCACCCAGTAGTGCTATCTGCAGAGTTAGCTCCAGGTTAATGTCACCCAGTAGTGCTATCTGCAGAGTTAGCTCCAGGTTAATGTCACCCAGTAGTGCTATCTGCAGAGTTAGCTTCAGGTTAATGTCACCCAGTACTTCTATCTGCAGAGTTAGCATCAGGTTAATGTCACCCAGTAGTGCTATCTGCAGAGTTACCTTCAGGTAAATGTTGCAATTCTTCAGGAATTCCTGGACCTATGACCAAAAACAAGCTTCATATAGACAGTACAAAAACAAACGATCAAATGATTCTGTCTCTTCCCAGGAACATCTGCAGAGCTGGGAAGATTGTGTCCACCATATAAATAGCATTCTATTGGTTGCAAGAATTTTGTATAATAATTTAAATAGAAAACGTTTTGCGTATCAGTTCATAAACCATGTGCCATGGAATTGGTATGTCAAAAATCTGTTCTCAAATATTCTGCAATCTATATGGCACAGCTGTAATTTTGTTTGGTCCTTAAATTAAACTTATTTTTATTTATGTCAATTTTCTTTAATCAATTTTGGTCTTTCATGCAAGGCTCACAGACAGTTTCCTACATTTTCCCCCTTCCATTTTCCTCTTCCATCTTTGTGGTAATGCTGCAATTAGTTGTAATTTGGGGCAGAGCAGACATTTTCACATATTTCTGTTAGCTGCATGTGTGATAACTCCACCAGATAACCATTTTTGATATCACTTGCAAAAATTCAACATTTTTCATATTTAAAAAAAAATCTACTAGTATATACGTTTTTTTCAGATTAAATTGAAACCAACTTTCTATTGTTTTAAAAATAGCGATATTTGAGAGATGATTTCCTTTTCAAATAACTGAACGTGATTGTTGTTGTGGTTGTAATCTGAATAAAGGGGAAAGGCTTCTTGAACATGGGGTGAGACATTCTCATTCATTTACTAGAGAACCCGTTTGGATTTAAGTATAACTTTTATTATGACTGATGCCTTTAGTGAGAGGTCTAAAGCTTTAATAATTTAATAATTTCAGCCCTCTGAATTCATATGCCGTTACAGATAAAATGTAATATTTTTTGCTCATATAATAAATTTAAAAAACGAGTTGCTAGGTGTAGGCAATGCCATAAGCAAATAGATAAATTGCAATATGACTAAAGAGTTAATCAGGGAGATTTCTCCACAAATTGACAGGTATTTTCCTTTCCATGGTAGCAAGATCTTATCTATTTTTTGCTAACTTTCTTTTAAAATGTGTTGTAATGAGATTGTATCTTTCTTTCAGTATATGAATACTGAGAATGTCCACTTTATCATCAGACCATTTTGTTGGTAAACTACATGGTAATGTAAAAGTTGTATTTTTTTGTGATCCAATATGTAATATAGTACATTTATCATAATTTGGTTTTAATCCAGAGAGAATAGAACAAGTATCTAGATCATCGGTGAGGCTGTGGAGGGATCCAAGTTGTGCTTGTGAAAGAAAAGGCTCTTGATATTATTGGTGGATCTGATTTTATTAGGTAAGATTTTGATGGTCTTAATAAATATATATGCCGATAGTGGACAACCTTGTTTTAC
>NC_088220.1:88599430-88614430 GCF_036934945.1 Oncorhynchus masou masou | reverse complement strand
TCAGTGACTCTGACATCTACAGGCACATCTCTGGTGTGAGCCTTGCAGATGTTCAACTATTGTTCAAAGGAAACTCTCACACACAGTGTTGTTTCTAGTCCTCCATCCTTACTGTCTGTCTGTCTGTCCTTACTGTCTGTCTGTCTGTCCTTACTGTCTGTCTGTCCTTACTGTCCTTACTGTCTGTCCTTACTGTCTGTCTGTCCTTACTGTCTGTCCTTACTGTCTGTCCTTACTGTCTGTCTGTCCTTACTGTCTGTCTGTCTGTCTGTCCTTACTGTCTGTCTGTCCTTACTGTCTGTCTGTCTGTCCTTACTGTCTGTCTGTCCTTACTGTCTGTCTGTCCTTACTGTCCTTACTGTCCTTACTGTCTGTCTGTCTGTCTGTCTGTCTGTCTGTCTGTCTGTCTGTCTGTCTGTCCTTACTGTCTGTCTGTCTGTCCTTACTGTCTGTCCTTACTGTCCTTACTGTCTAGGGGTTAGGGTTCAGAGGTTAGGGTCTAGGGGTTAGGGTCTAGGGGTTAGGGTACAGGGGTTAGGGTCTAGGGGTTAGGGTTCAGAGGTTAGGGTCTAGGGGTTAGGGTCTAGGGGTTCGGGTTCAGAGGTTAGGGTCTAGGGGTTAGGGTTCAGAGGTTAGGGTCTAGGGGTTAGGGTACAGGGGTTAGGGTCTAGGGGTTAGGGTTCAGAGGTTAGGGTCTAGGGGTTAGGGTACAGGGGTTAGGGTCTAGGGGTTAGGGTCTATGGGTCAGGGTCTAGGGCTTAGGGTCTAGGGGTTAGGGTACAGGGGTTAGGGTCTAGGGGTTAGGGTTCCGAGGTTAGGGTCTAGGGGTTAGGGTCTAGGGGTTAGGGTCTAGGGGTTAGGGTACAGGGGTTAGGGTCTAGGGGTTGGGGTCTAGGGCTTAGGGTTCAGGGGTTAGGGTACAGGGGTTAGGGTACAGGGGTTAGGGTCTAGGGGTTAGGGTCTAGGGGTTAGGGTACAGGGGTTAGGGTCTAGGGGTTAGGGTCTAGGGTACAGGGGTTAGGGTCTAGGGGTTAGGGTACAGGGGTTAGGGTTCAGGGGTTAGGGTACAGGGGTTAGGGTCTAGGGGTTAGGGTACAGGGGTTAGGGTTCAGGGTACAGGGGTTAGGGTACAGGGGTTAGGGTCTAGGGTACAGGGGTTAGGGTACAGGGGTTAGGGTACAGGGGTTAGGGTCTAGGGGTTAGGGTCTAGGGGTTAGGGTACAGGGGTTAGGGTACAGGGGTTAGGGTTCTCACTGTGCATGGTATTCTGCTGACGGTTCCTCCACAGACACATGGTGATGAAGACGAGAAGGATGAGGACCATGACCCCTAGAACACAGCCCACGATCAGGTACAGCAGGCCCCCGGGCGGGGTGGGGGTGTCTGGGGGGTAGGGTCCTGGTGGGGTGATGGGGTGCTGGCTGGGGACACCTGGGGGCTGCCGCGCTGTGTGGGGGGAAGAGGGCTTGAGTTTACTGATCCCTCTCTCCACAGTCTTCTCTCAACTAGTACTAGTAAACAGTGTGAAACCCAGCAGTCTTCTCTCAACTAGTACTAGTATGTTTACCCAGCAGTTTTCTCTAAACTAGTACTAGTAAACAGTGTGAAACCCAGCAGTCTTCTCTCAACTAGTACTAGTATGTTTACCCAGCAGTCTTCTCTCAACTAGTACTAGTATGTTTACCCAGCAGTCTTCTCTCAACTAGTACTAGTAAACAGTGTGAAACCCAGCAGTCTTCTCTCAACTAGTACTAGTATGTTTACCCAGCAATCTTCTCTCAACTAGTACTAGTAAACAGTGTGAAACCCAGCAGTCTTCTCTCAACTAGTACTAGTATGTTTACCCAGCAGTCTTCTCTCAACTAGTACTAGTAAACAGTGTGAAACCCAGCGGTTTTCTCTCAACTAGTACTAGTATGTTTACCCAGCAGTCTTCTCTCAACTAGTACTAGTATGTTTACCCAGCAGTCTTCTCTCAACTAGTACTAGTAAACAGTGTGAAACCCAGCAGTTTTCTCTCAACTAGTACTAGTATGTTTACCCAGCAGTCTTCTCTCAACTAGTACTAGTATGTTTACCCAGCAGTCTTCTCTCAACTAGTACCAGTATGTTTACCCAGCAGTCTACTCTCAACTAGTACTAGTATGTTTACCCAACAGTCTTCTCTCAACTAGTACCAGTATGTTTACCCAGCAGTCTTCTCTCAACAAGTACTAGTATGTTTACCCAGCAGTCTTCTCTCAACTAGTACTAGTATGTTTAACCAGCAGTCTTCTCTCAACTAGTACTAGTATGTTTACCCAGCAGTCTTCTCTCAACAAGTACTAGTATGTTTACCCAGCAGTCTTCTCTCAACTAGTACTAGTATGTTTAACCAGCAGTCTTCTCTCAACTAGTACTAGTATGTTTACCCAGCAGTCTTCTCTCAACTAGTAGTAGTAAACAGTGTGAAACCCAGCAGTCTTCTCTCAACTAGTACTAGTATGTTTACCCAGCAGTCTTCTCTCAACTAGTACTAGTATGTTTACCCAGCAGTCTTCTCTCAACTAGTAGTAGTAAACAGTGTGAAACCCAGCAGTCTTCTCTCAACTAGTACTAGTATGTTTACCCAGCAGTCTTCTCTCAACAAGTACTAGTATGTTTACCCAGCAGTCTTCTCTCAACTAGTACTAGTATGTTTAACCAGCAGTCTTCTCTCAACAAGTACTAGTATGTTTACCCAGCAGTCTTCTCTCAACTAGTACTAGTATGTTTACCCAGCAGTCTTCTCTCAACTAGTACTAGTATGTTTACCCAGCAGTCTTCTCTCAACTAGTACTAGTATGTTTACCCAGCAGTCTTCTCTCAACTAGTAGTAGTATGTTTACCCAGCAGTCTTCTCTCAACTAGTACTAGTATGTTTACCCAGCAGTCTTCTCTCAACTAGTACTAGTATGTTTAACCAGCAGTCTTCTCTCAACAAGTACTAGTATGTTTACCCAGCAGTCTTCTCTCAACTAGTACTAGTATGTTTACCCAGCAGTCTTCTCTCAACTAGTACTAGTATGTTTACCCAGCAGTCTTCTCTCAACTAGTACTAGTATGTTTACCCAGCAGTCTTCTCTCAACTAGTACTAGTATGTTTACCCAGCAGTCTTCTCTCAACAAGTACTAGTATGTTTACCCAGCAGTCTTCTCTCAACTAGTACTAGTATGTTTACCCAGCAGTCTTCTCTCAACTAGTACTAGTATGTTTACCCAGCAGTCTTCTCTCAACTAGTAGTAGTATGTTTACCCAGCAGTCTTCTCTCAACAAGTACTAGTATGTTTACCCAGCAGTCTTCTCTCAACTAGTACTAGTATGTTTACCCAGCAGTCTTCTCTCAACTAGTACTAGTATGTTTACCCAGCAGTCTTCTCTCAACTAGTACTAGTATGTTTACCCAGCAGTCTTCTCTCAACTAGTACTAGTATGTTTACCAGCAGTTCTATAAAACATTCATATTGTTACATTGTGGTCTATAAAACATATATATTGTTACATTGTGTCCTATAAAACACTCATATTGTTACATTGTGTTCTATAAAACATTCAAATTGTTACATTGTGTTCTATAAAACATATATATTGTTACATTGTGTCCTATAAAACACTCATATTGTTACATTGTGTCCTATAAAACATTAATATTGTTACATTGTGTCCTATAAAACATTAATATTGTTACATTGTGTCCTATAAAACATTAATATTGTTACATTGTGTCCTATAAAACACTAATATTGTTACATTGTGTTCTATAAAACATTAATATTGTTACATTGTGTCCTATAAAACACTAATATTGTTGCATTGTGTCCTATAAAACACTAATATTGTTACATTGTGTTCGATAAAAAACTCATATTGTTACATTGTGTTCTATAAAAAACTCATATTCTTACATTGTGTTCTATAAACATTAATATTGTTACATTGTGTCCTATAAAACATTGTGTGTGTGTGTGTGTGTGTCTGTGGGGGGGGGGGGGGTCCAGTTCTACCTTTGGTCTCACAGATCATGACGTTGCTATATTCACTCTCTCCCCCATCGTTGAAACACTGCATCTTGATGTCATAGGATGTCTCTGGCTGGAGCTGACCTATCAGGTGCCACTGTTTCAGACCTGGGGGAGAAAGAACGAGAGAGAGAAAGTGAGATGTAGAGAGACAGAGAGAGAGACAGAGAGAGAGAGAGAGAGAGACAGAGAGAGAGAGAGAGAGAGAGAGAGAGAGAGAGAGAGAGACAGAGAGAGAGAGAGAGAGAGAGAGATAGAGAGAGAGAAAGAAAGTTAGATAGAGAGAGAGATAGAGAGAGAGACAGAGAGAGAGAGAGACAGAGATAGAGAGAGGTAGAGAGACAGAGAGAGATAGACAGAGAGAAAGAAAGTGAGATAGAGAGAGAGAGGCAGAGAGAGACAGAGAGAGAGAGATAGAGAGAGAGAAAGAAAGTTAGATAGAGAGAGAGATAGAGAGAGAGACAGAGAGAGAGAGAGAGACAGAGAGAGAGAGAGGTAGAGAGACAGAGAGAGATAGAGAGAGAGAAAGAAAGTGAGATAGAGAGAGAGAGGCAGAGAGAGACACAGAGAGAGAGGGAGAGATAGAGATAGAAAGACAGAGATATAAATATGGGTTGAAGTTACAATGGTTTTTGTTATTCACCGGTTGCCCTTTTCTCGTGTCAACAGGTCACAAATCTTGCTGCTGTGATGGAACATTGTGGTATTTCACCCAGTAGATATGGGAGTTTATCAAAATTGGATTTGTTTTCAAATTCTTTGTGGGTCTGTGTAATCTGAGGGAAGTATGTCTCTCTAATATGGTCATACATTGGGCAGGAGGTTAGGAAGTGCAGCTCAGTTTCCACCTCACTCAGTGGCCAGTGTGCACATGTAATGGTATTACATTTTTTTTACCCTTTATTTAACTAGGCAAGACAGTTAAGAACTAATTCTTATCTCCAATGTCGGCCTACCAAAGGCCTCCTGCGGGGACGGGGGATTAAAAATACAAAACACAAAATAAAACACTATAGGACACTACACACATCATGACAAGAGAGACACCACTACACTACATAAAGAGGGGCACCACTACACTACATAATGAGGGACATCACTACACTACATAATGAGGGACATCACTACACTACATAATGAGGGACATCACAACACTACATAAAGAGGGACATCACAACACTACATAAAGAGGGGCACCACTACACTACATAATGAGGGACATCACTACACTACATAATGAGGGACATCACTACACTACATAATGAGGGACATCACTACACTACACAATGAGGGACATCACAACACTACATAATGAGGGACATCACTACACTACATAATGAGGGACATCACTACACTACATAATGAGGGACATCACTACACTACATAATGAGGGACATCACTACACTACATAATGAGGGACATCACTACACTACATAATGAGGGACATCACTACACTACATAAAGAGGGGCACCACTACACTACATAATGAGGGACATCACTACACTACATAATGAGGGACATCACTACACTACATAATGAGAGACATCACTACACTACATAATGAGGGACATCACTACACTACATAATGAGGGACATCACTACACTACATAATGAGGGACATCACTACACTACATAATGAGGGACATCACTACACTACATAATGAGAGACACCACTACACTACATAAAGAGGGGCACCACTACACTACATAATGAGGGACATCACTACACTACATAATGAGGGACATCACTACACTACATAATGAGGGACATCACTACACTACATAATGAGGGACAACACTACACTACATAATGAGGGACATCACTACACTACATAATGAGAGACACCACTACACTACATAAAGAGGGGCACCACTACACTACATAATGAGGGACATCACTACACTACATAATGAGGGACATCACTACACTACATAATGAGGGACATCACTACACTACATAATGAGGGACATCACAACACTACATAAAGAGGGGCACCACTACACTACATAATGAGGGACATCACTACACTACATAATGAGGGACATCACTACACTACATAATGAGGGACATCACTACACTACACAATGAGGGACATCACAACACTACATAATGAGGGACAACACAACACTATATAATGAGGGACATCACAACACTACATAAATAGTTGCAAGATTGAATCCCCGAGCTGACAAGGTACACATCTGTCGTTCTGCCCCTGAACAAGGCAGTTAACCCACTGTTGCTTAGTTAAATAAAGGTCAAATTAAAATAAAATAAATAGAAACTTAAGACAACAACAGGCACATGTTTTATTTCACCTTTATTTAACCAGGTAGTCCAGATCACCTTTATTTAACCAGGTAGGCCAGATCACCTTTATTTAACCAGGTAGGCCAGATCACCTTTATTTAACCAGGTAGGCCAGAACACCTTTATTTAACCAGGTAGGCCAGATCACCTTTATTTAACCAGGTTGGCTTGTTAAGAACTAGTTCTCATTTACAACTGTGACCTGGCCAAGATAAAGCAAAGCAGTTCGACACAAACAACAACACAGAGTTACACATGGAATAAACAAACATACAGTCAATAATACAGTCTAACAAAAGAAAACAAAGTCTATATACAGTGAGGGCAGATTAGGTCAAATAAGGGAGTTAAGGCAATAAATAGGCCATGGTGGCGAAGTAATTACAATATAGCAATTAAACACTGCCTATCTTCTCTTGAGAGCCATGTCTGCCTACGGCGGCCTTTCTCAATAGCAAGGCTATGCTCACCGAGTCTGTAACACAGTCAAAGCCTTCATTTTGGGATGTCACAGTAGGTCAGGTATTCTGCCACTGTGTTACTCTCTGTTCAGGGCTTTCTCTCTCAGTAGTCCCATGAGGAAGCAGACAGTTGCTTCACTCCAGACAACCTCCTTATATGACAGCCGACTGTTAGTGCTGGCCCTGCTCCAGCATTACCCCCCTCCATCCCCATCCCCACACACCCTAGTGCCCTGTAATCAGAGAAGGGACAACTGTCTGTTCCAGGGAAATGCCACGTTTCATTTCTCATTTCTAGTAACTGAGGCCTACAACTGAATGCTGAGAATGTGTAGTGCTAGACTACAGGATTACTAAAACTAGCTGTGTGTACAAGTGCAGTATATGAAGCTAATCCTGTGTAATGGAAGTCTTCCGACTAGCTTGGAGAGACAGTACCGTATCGAAGAGCCCTCACTGCTGCTCCACCAAACTGGAAGTCTTCTGACTAGCTAGGAGAGACAGTACCGTATCGAAGAGCCCTCACTGCTGCTACACCAAACTGGAAGTCTTCTGACTAGCTTGGAGAGACAGCACCGTATCGAAGAGCCCTCACTGCTGCTACACCAAACCTTGAAGTCTTACGACTAGCTTGGAGAGACAGTACCGTACCGTATCGAAGAGCCCTCACTGCTGCTACACCAAACCTTGAAGTCTTCCGACAAGCTTGGAGAGACAGTACCGCATCGAAGAGCCCTCACTGCTGCTACACCACACCTTGAAGTCTTCCGACAAGCTTGGAGAGACAGTACCGCATCGAAGAGCCCTCACTGCTGCTACACCAAACCTTGAAGTCTTCCGACTAGCTTGGAGAGACAGTACCGTATCGAAGAGCCCTCACTGCTGCTACACCAAACTGGAAGTCTTCCCACTAGCTTGGAGAGACAGTACCGTATCGAAGAGCCCTCACTGCTGCTACACCAAACTGGAAGTCTTCCGACAAGCTTGGAGAGGCAGTACAGTGCTGTATCGAAGAGCCCTCACTGCTGTTACACCAAACTGGAAGTCTTCCTACTAGCTTGGAGAGACAGTACCGTACCGTATCGAAGAGCCCTCACTGCTGCTACACCAAACTGGAAGTCTTCCGACAAGCTTGAAGAGACAGTACCGTATCGAAGAGCTCTCACTGCTGCTCCATCATCCTATTTATCCAACTTAATTGAGGAAAATAAGAACAATCCAAAATGTATTTTTGATACTGTCGCAAAGCTAACTAAAAAGCAGCATTCCCCAAGTGAGGATGGCTTTCACTTCAGCAGTAATACATTCATGAACTTCTTTGAGGAAAAGATCATGATCATTAGAAAGCAAATTACGGACTCCTCTTTAAATCTGCGTATTTCTCCTAAACTCAGTTGTCCTGAGTCTGCACAACTCTGCCAGGACCTAGGATCAAGAGAGACACTCAAGTGTTTTAGTACTGTATCTCTTGACATAATGATGAAAATAATCATGGACTCTAAACCTTCAAGCTGCATACTGGACCCTATTCCAACTAAACTACTGAAAGAGCTGCTTTCTGTGCTTGGCCCTCCTATGTTGAACATAATAAACGGCTCTCTATCCACTGGATGTGTACCAAACTCACTAAAAGTGGCAGTAATAAAGCCTCTCTTGAAAAAGTCATACCTTGACCCAGAAAATATAGAAAGCTTTCGGCCTTTATCAAATCTCCCAAACCTCTCTAAAATGTTTTTGAAAAAGCTGTTGAAGGACCTCGGCGTTACTCTCGACCCTGATCTCTCTTTTGAAGAACATATCAAGACTGTTTCAAGGACAGCTTTTTTCCATCTACGTAACATTGCAAAAATCAGAAACTTTCTGTCCAAAAATGATGCAGAAAAATGAATCCATGCTTTTGTCACTTCTAGGTTAGACTACTGCAATGCTCTACTTTCCGGCTACCCGGATAAAGCACTAAATAAACTTCATTTAGTGCTAAACACGGCTGCTAGAATCCTGACTAGAACCAAAACATTTGATAATATTACTCCAGTGCTAGCCTCCCTACACTGGCTTCCTGTCAAAGCAAGGGCTGATTTCAAGGTTTTACTGCTAACCTAAAGCATTACATGGGCTTGCTCCTACCCATCTCTCTGATTTGGTCCTGCCGTACATACCTACACGTATGCTACGGTCACAAGACGCAGGCCTCCTAATTGTCCCTAGAATTTCTAAGAAAACAGCTGGAGGCAGGGCTTTCGCCTATAGAGCTCCATTTTTATGGAATGGTCTGCCTACCCATGTGCGAGATGCAAACTCGGTCTCAACCTTTAAGTCTTTACTGAAGACTCATCTCTTCAGTGGGTCATATGAGGAGTGGGAAGGTGAACGGAAAGGCTCTGGAGCAACGAACTGCCCTTGCTGTCTCTGCCTGGCCGGTTCCCCTCTTTCCACTGGGATTCTCTGCCTCTAACCCTATTACAGTGGCTGAGTCACTGGTTTACTGGTGATCTTCCATGCTGTCCCTAGGAGGGGTGCGTCACTTGAGTGGGTTGAGTCACTGAAGTGATCTTCCTGTCTGGGTTGGCGCTCCTCCCCCTTTGGTTGTGCCGTGGCGGAGATCTTTGTGGGCTATACTCGGCCTTGTTTCAGGATGGTAAGTTGGTGGTTGAAGATATCCCTCTAGTGGTGTGGGGGCTGTGCTTTGGCAAAGTGGGTGGGGTTATATACTGCCTGGTTGGCCCTGTCCGGGGGTATCATCAGACGGGGCCACAGTGTCTCCTGACCCCTCCTGTCTCAGCCTCCAGTAATGATGCTGCAATAGTGTCAGTCTGTTAAATCTGGAGTATTTCTCCTGTCTTAGCCGGTGCCCTGTGTGAATTTAAGTATGTCCCTCTAATTCTCTCTCTCTCCATCACTCTCTTTCTCTTCTCTCGGAGGACCTGAGTCCTAGGACCAAGCTTCAGGACTACCTGGCCTGATGACTCCTTGCTGTCTCCAGTCCACCTGGTCGTGCTGCTGCTCCAGTTTCAACTGTTCTGTCTGAGGCTATGGAATCCTGACCTGTTCACCGGACGTGCTACCTGTCCCAGACCGGCTGTTTTCAACTGTGTAATACCTGAGTACATTGTTATAGAAGCTAACCCTATGTAATACCTGAGTACATGGTTACTAAGGTTAACTAGTATATATACATATAAACACACACCTTGTCCCGCCCCCTCTCTTCCTCCCTCGTCTAATGCTCTCCTTCCCTGCCTTCCTCCCCCGTCCCCCCTTTACCTCTCCTCCCTCCCTCCCTCCCTCCCTCCCTCCCTCCCTCCCTCCCTCCCTCCCTCCCTCCCTCCCTCCCTCCCTCCCTCCCTCCCTCCCTCCCTCTCTCTCTCCCTCCCTCCCTCTCTCGAACCGTACTCAGATTTCAGTTCAGGGCCATTAGCACTCAGACATTTATTAAAAAACACATTTCACAGAAACACAGACACACACAGACACACATACACACACAGTAAACTGACCTTCAACTACGTCCCGTTTGTAATCACTGTCATTGTCACTATCAGTAGGTCTGTAGTAGATGTAGAATCCTTGGATGGGTGTGTTGTTGTTGCTAGAAGGGGTGTACTGGAGGAACCACACAGAATCAGAGTTAGATCACAGCATCTCAGCATACATAACAACTGCCTGGTTGACAATGTAAACATTGAAGAGTAAAGAAACCTCTCGAAAAGGAAAGGGTGAATCCTCACACTAAGCGACCCGTTCATCAATATGACTGTTGTAATAGTTCTAATCGTCTTCTCAGAACACAACAGAGTTCTAATCGTCTTCGCAGAACACAACAGAGTTCTAATCATCTTCTCAGAACACAACAGAGTTCTAATCGTCTTTGCAGAACACAACAGAGTTCTAATCATCTTCGCAGAACACAACAGAGTTCTAATCGTCTTCGCAGAACACAACAGAGTTCTAATCGTCTTCTAAGAACACAACAGAGTTCTAATCGTCTTCGCAGAACACAACAGAGTTCTAATCGTCTTCTCAGAACACAACAGAGTTCTAATCGTCTTCTCAGAACACAACAGAGTTCTAATCGTCTTCGCAGAACAAAACAGAGTTCTAATCGTCTTCTCAGAACACAACAGAGTTCTATTCGTCTTCGCAGAACACAAAGGAGCTCTATTCGTCTTCTCAGAACACAACAGAGTTCTATTCGTCCTCTCTCCTCTCTCAGCCCCATGCAACATCAAACACACGCACACGCACGCACGCACGCACACACGCACGCACACACACACACACACACACACACACACACACACACACACACACACACACACACACACACACACACACACACACACACACACACACACACACACACACTCTGGGTGGTGGTATGCAGTACTGACTGTCCAGCGTAGCATGATCTGAGTGTCGCTGACGGCGTCTGTAGAGGAGATGTGCGGTCCGGCCACCGGGCGGTCTGAGAAGCGTGGGCTCGCTGCTGACACCTGGTACGGCCTAGAGGTGGCGCTGTGAGGACTGTCCCCATTCTGGTTCATAGCTAGAACACGGAATTTATAGGTGGAGCCTGGAGACAGAGGAGCACATGGAAAGAATGAAATAACACGGGGAGTACCCTTAACCCCTAACCCTAACATGGGGAGTACCCTAACCCTAACCCTAACATGGGGAGTACCCTAACCCTAACATGGGGAGTACCCTAACCCTAACACGGGGAGTACCCTTAACCCCTAACCCTAACATGGGGAGTACCCTAACCCTAACACGGGGAGTACCCTTAACCCCTAACCCTAACATGGGGAGTACCCTAACCCTAACCCTAACATGGGGAGTACCCTAACCCTAACATGGGGAGTACCCTAACCCTAACATGGGGAGTACCCTAACCCTAACCCTAACATGGGGAGTACCCTAACCCTAACATGGGGAGTACCCTAACCCCTAACCCTAACACGGGGAGTACCCTTAACCCCTAACCCTAACATGGGGAGTACCCTAACCCCTAACCCTAACACGGGGAGTACCCTTAACCCCTAACCCTAACATGGGGAGTACCCTAACCCCTAACATGGGGAGTACCCTAACCCCTAACCCTAACACGGGGAGTACCCTTAACCCCTAACCCTAACATGGGGAGTACCCTAACCCCTAACATGGGGAGTACCCTAACCCTAACATGGGGAGTACCCTAACCCCTAACATGGGGAGTACCCTAACCCTAACATGGGGAGTACCCTAACATGGGGAGTACCCTAACCCTAACATGGGGAGTACCCTAACCCCTAACCCTAACCCTAACATGGGGAGTACCCTAACCCTAACATGGGGAGTACCCTAACCCCTAACCCTGACCCTAACATGGGGAGTACCCTAACCCTAACATGGGGAGTACCCTAACCCCCAACCCTAACCCTAACCCTAACATGGGGAGTACCCTAACCCTAACATGGGGAGTACCCTAACCCCTAACCCTGACCCTAACCCTAACATGTGGAGTACCCTAACCCCTAACCCTAACCCTAACATGGGGAGTACCCTAACCCTAACATGGGGAGTACCCTAACCCCTAACCCTGACCCTAACCCTAACATGGGGAGTACCCTAACCCCTAACCCTGACCCTAACCCTAACATGGGGAGTACCCTAACCCTAACATGGGGAGTACCCTAACCCCTAACATGGGGAGTACCCTAACCCTAACCCCTAACCCTAACATGGGGAGTACCCTAACCCTAACCCCTAACCCTTAACCCTAACATGGGGAGTACCCTAACCCTAACATGGGGAGTACCCTAACCCTAACATGGGGAGTAACCTAAACCCTAACCCTAACATGGGGAGTACCCTAACCCCTAACCCCTAAACCTGGCCCTAACCCTAACATGTGGAGTACCCTAACCCCTAACCCTAACATGGGGAGTACCCTAACCCTAACCCCTAACCCTAACATGGGGAGTACCCTAACCCTAACCCTAACATGGGGAGTACCCTAACCCCTAACCCTAACCCTTAACCCTAAAATTGGGAGTACCCTAACCCCTAACCCTAACATGGGGAGTACCCTAACCCCTAACCCTAACATGGGGAGTACCCTAACCCCTAACCCTAACATGGGGAGTACCCTAACCCCTAACCCTAACCCCTAACCCTAACATGGGGAGTACCCTAACCCTAACCCCTAACCCTAACATGGGGAGTACCCTAACCCTAACCACTAACACTAACATGGGGAGTACCCTAACCCTAACCCCTAACCCTTAACCCTAACATGGGGAGTACCCTAACCCCTAACCCTTAACCCTAAAATGGGGAATACCCTAACCCCTAACCCTAACATGGGGAGTACCCTAACCCTAACCCCTAACCGTAACATGGGGAGTACCCTAACCCTAACCCCTAACCCTAACATGGGGAGTACCCTAACCCCTAACCCTTGACCCCTAACCCTAACATGGGGAGTACCCTAACCCCTAAACCTGGCCCTAACCCTAACATGTGGAGTACCCTAACCCCTAACCCTAACATGGGGAGTACCCTAACCCTAACCCCTAACCCTAACATGGGGAGTACCCTAACCCTAACCCCTAACCCTAACATGGGGAGTACCCTAACCCCTAACCCTAACCCTTAACCCTAAAATTGGGAGTACCCTAACCCCTAACCCTAACATGGGGAGTACCCTAACCCCTAACCCTAACATGGGGAGTACCCTAACCCCTAACCCTAACATGGGGAGTACCCTAACCCTAACCCCTAACCCTAACATGGGGAGTACCCTAACCCCTAACCCTTGACCCCTAACCCTAACATGGGGAGTACCCTAAACCTAACCCCTAACCCTTAACCCCTAACCCTAATCCTAACCACTAACCCTAACCCATATCCCTAACCCCAACCCCTATCCCTAACCCCTATCCCTAACCCTTAACCCTAACCCTTAACCCCTAACCCTAATCCTAACCACTAACCCTAACCCATATCCCTAACCCCAACCCCTATCCCACACACTCTTAGAAAAAAGGGTACGGTATTGTTCCAAAATATCAAAATACACATCATGTACATTTAATGGTACACATAATGTCACATGGTACACATGGTACCTTTTCGGGTACATGAGCAGATAAAAAATGGTTCATATTTTGGACTCCATGCTTGAATATAAAGGTACAATGAATCATCACACTCTCAAAAAAAGGGTCCACAATTTGAAGGTACATTTCTGTTTCCCTGGATACAAACCTTCTGTTTCCCAGGGTACAAACCTTCTGTTTCCCAGGGTACAAACCTTCTGTTTCCCAGGGTACAAACCTTCTGTTTCCCAGGGTACAAACCTTCTGTTTCCCAGGGTATACACCTTCTGTTTCCCAGGGTACAAACCTTCTGTTTCCCAGGGTACAAACCTTCTGTTTCCCAGGGTATACACCTTCTGTTTCCCAGGGTACAAACCTTCTGTTTCCCAGGGTACAAACCTTCTGTTTCCCAGTGTATAAACCTTCTGTTTCCCAGGGTACAAACCTTCTGTTTCCCAGGGTATAAACCTTCTGTTTCCCAGGGTACAAACCTTCTGTTTCCCAGGGTACAAACCTTCTGTTTCCCAGGGTACAAACCTTCTGTTTCCCAGGGTACAAACCTTCTGTTTCCCAGGGTACAAACCTTCTGTTTCCCAGGGTACAAACCTTCTGTTTCCCAGGGTACAAACCTTCTGTTTCCCAGGGTATACACCTTCTGTTTCCCAGGGTACAAACCTTCTGTTTCCCAGGGTACAAACCTTCTGTTTCCCAGGGTACAAACCTTCTGTTTCCCAGGGTATAAACCTTCTGTTTCCCAGGGTACACACCTTCTGTTTCCCAGGGTACAAACCTTCTGTTTCCCAGGGTACAAACCTTCTGTTTCCCAGGGTACAAACCTTCTGTTTCCCAGGGTATACACCTTCTGTTTCCCAGGGTATAAACCTTCAGCTTCCCGGGGTATAAACCTTTTGTTTCCCAGGGTACAAACCTTCTGTTTCCCAGGGTATAAACCTTCTGCTGCCCAGGGTACAAACCTTCTGTTTCCCAGGGTACAAACCTTCTGTTTCCCAGGGTATAAACATTCTGTTTCCCAGGGTATAAACCTTCTGCTGCCCAGGGTACAAACCTTCTGTTTCCCAAGGTATAAACCTTCTGTTTCCCAGGGTATAA
>NC_088220.1:88581930-88594430 GCF_036934945.1 Oncorhynchus masou masou | reverse complement strand
AGAGAGGAAACAGACAGAGAGGAAACAGACAGAGAGACAGGGAGGAAACAGACATAGAGGAAACAGACAGAGAGGAAACAGACAGAGAGGAAACAGACAGAGAGGAAACAGACAGAGAGACAGGGAGGAAACAGACAGAGAGGAAACAGACAGAGAGGAAACAGACAGAGAGGAAACAGACAGAGAGACAGGGAGGAAACAGACAGAGAGACAGAGAGGAAACAGACAGAGAGGAAACAGACAGAGAGGAAACAGACAGAGAGACAGGGAGGAAACAGACAGAGAGGAAACAGACAGAGAGACAGAGAGGAAACAGACAGAGAGGAAACAGACAGAGAGACAGGGAGGAAACAGACAGAGAGGAAACAGACAGAGAGACAGAGATGAAACAGACAGAGAGGAAACAGACAGAGAGACCGGGAGGAAACAGACAGAGAGGAAACAGACAGGGAGGAAACAGACAGAGAGGAAACAGACAGAGAGGAAACAGACAGAGAGGAAACAGACAGAGAGACAGGGAGGAAACAGACAGAGAGACAGAGAGGAAACAGACAGAGAGACAGAGAGGAAACAGACAGAGAGGAAACAGACAGAGAGGAAACAGACAGAGAGACAGAGAGGAAACAGACAGAGAGGAAACAGACAGAGAGACCGAGAGGAAACAGACAGAGAGGAAACAGACAGAGAGACAGGGAGGAAACAGACATAGAGGAAACAGACAGAGAGGAAACAGACAGAGAGGAAACAGACAGAGAGGAAACAGACAGAGAGACAGGGAGGAAACAGACAGAGAGGAAACAGACAGAGAGGAAACAGACAGAGAGACAGGGAGGAAACAGACAGAGAGGAAACAGACGGAGAGGAAGCAGACAGAGACAGGGAGGAAAAAGACAGAGAGGAAACAGACAGAGAGACAGAGAGGAAACAGACAGAGACAGAGAGAAAACAGACAGAGAGGAAACAGACAGAGAGACAGAGAGGAAACAGACAGAGACAGGGAGGAAACAGACAGAGAGGAAACAGACAGAGAGGAAGCAGACAGAGACAGAGAGGAAACAGACAGAGAGACAGAGAGGTAACAGACAGAGAGACACAGAGGAAACAGACAGACACAATTAGCTAAAGAACTTGGGCTATGAGGAGTTTGGAATCATGGTAAACATCACCTCAGATCCTTACTGTGTTGTACTGTACTGTGTTGTACTGTACTGCGTTGTACTGTGTTGTACTGTACTGTGTTGTACTGTGTTGTACTGTACTGTGTTGTACTGTGTTGTACTGTACTGTGTTGTACTTTGTTGTACTGTGTTTTACTGTACTGTACTGTGTTGTACTGTGTTGTACTGTACTGTGTTGTACTGTACTGTGTTGTACTTTGTTGTACTGTGTTTTACTGTACTGTACTGTGTTGTACTGTGTTGTACTGTACTGTGTTGTACGTTGTTGTACTGTACTGTGTTGTACTGTACTGTGTTGTACTGTGTTGTACTGTACTGTGTTGTACTTTGTTGTACTGTGTTTTACTGTACTGTACTGTGTTGTACTGTGTTGTACTGTACTGTGTTGTACTGTACTGTGTTGTACTGTACTGTGTTGTACTGTGTTGTACTGTACTGTGTTGTACTGTACTGTGTTGTACTGTACTGTGTTGTACTGTGTTGTACTGTACTGTGTTGTACTGACTGTGTTGTACTGTACTGTGTTGTACTGTGTTGTACTGTACTGTGTTGTACTGTACTGTGTTTTACTGTGTTGTACTGTACTGTGTTGTACTGTGTTGTACTGTACTGTGTTGTACTTTGTTGTACTGTGTTTTACTGTACTGTAATGTGTTGTACTGTACTGTACTGTTTTGTACTGTACTGTGTTGTACTGTGTTCTACTGTGTTTTACTGTACTGGACTGTGTTGTACTGTGTTATACTGTACTGTGTTGTACTGTAATGTACTGTACTGTGTTGTACTGTACTGTGTTGTACTGTACCGTGTTGTACTGTACTGTGTTGTACTGTACTGTGTTGTACTGTGTTGTACTGTGTTGTACTGCACTGTGTTGTACTGTACTGTGTTGTACTGTGTTGTACTGTACTGTGTTGTATTTTGTTGCACTGTGTTTTACTGTACTGTACTGTGTTGTACTGTACCATGTTGTACTGTACTGTGTTGTACTGTACTGTTTTGTACTGTACTGTTTTGTACTGTAATGTGTTGTACTGTGTTCTACTGTGTTGTACTGTACTGGACTGTGTTGTACTGTGTTATACTGTACTGCGTTGTACTGTGTTGTACTGTGCTTTACTGTACTGTGTTGTAGTGTACTGTGCTTTACCCTACTGTGCTATACTGTACTGGCTTGTACTGTACTGTACTGTGTTGTACTGTACTGTGTTGTACTGTGCTTTACTGTACTGTGTTGTACTGTACTGTGTTGTACTGTGTTGTACTGTACTGTACTGTGTTGTGCTGTACTGTGTTGTACTACAATGTGTTGTACTGTACCTACTGTACTGTACTGTGTTGTACTGTACTGTGTTGTACTGTACTGTACTGTGTTTTACTGTACTGTACTGTGTTGTACTGTACTGTGTTGTACTGTACTGTACTATGTTGTACTGTGTTGTACTGTACTGTACCGTGTTTTACTGTACTGTACTGTGTTGTACTGTACTATACTGTTTTGCACTGTACTGTGTTGTACTGTGTTGTACTGTGTTATACTGTACTGTGTTGTACTGTGTTGTACTGTAATGTAGTGTGTTGTACTATACTGTATTGTGTTGTACTGTACTGTACTGTACTGTGTTGTACTGTACTGTGTTGTACTGTGTTGTACTGTGTCGTACTGTACTGTGTTGTACTCTACTGTGTTGTACTGTGTCATACTGTACTGTGTTGTACTGTACTGTACTGTACTGTGTTGTACTGTGATGTACTGTACTGTGTTGTACTGTACTGTTTTGTACTGTGTTGTACTGTACTGTGTAGTACTGTACTGTGTTATACTGTGCTTTACTGTACAGTGTTGTACTGTACTGTACTGTGTTGTACTGTACTGTACTGTACTGTGTTGTACTACACTCTGTTGTACTGTACTTACTGTACTGTGTTGTACTGTACTGTGTTCTACTGTGTTCTACTGTGTTGTACTGCACTGGATTGTGTTGTACTGTGCTTTACTGTACTGTGTTGTACTGTGTTGTACTGTACTGTGTAGTACTGTACTGTGTTATACTGTGCTTTACTGTACTGTGTTGTACTGTACTGTACTGTGTTGTACTGTATTGTGTTGTACTGTGTTGTACTGTACTGTGTTGTACTGTGCTGTACTGTGGTGTACTGTACTGTGTTGTACTGTACTGTACTGTACTGTGTTGTACTGTACTGTGTTGTACACTACTGTACTGTGTTGTACTGTACTGGGTTGTACTGCACTGTGTTGTACTGTACTGTACTGTGTTGTATTGTACTGTGTTGTACTGAACTGTGTTGTACTGTACTGTACTTTGTTGTACTGTACTGTACTGTGTTGTACTGTACTGTACTGTATTGTGTTGTAGTGTGTTGTACTGTACTGTGTTGTAGTGTACTGTACTGTGTTGTACTGTACTGTACCGTGTTGTACTGTACTGTACTGTGTTGTACTGTATTGTACTGTTTTGTACTGTACTGCACTGTACTGTGTTGTACTGTGTTGTACTGTACTGTACTGTGTTGTACTGTACTGTGTTGTACTGTACTGTACTGTGTTGTACTGTACTGTGTCGTACTGTACTGTACTGTGTTGTACAGTACTGTACTGTGTTGTACTGTACTGTACTGTGTTGTGCTGTACTGTGTTGTACTGGAGTGTACTGTACTGTGTTGTACTGTACTGTACTGTGTTGTACAGTACTGTACTGTGTTGTACTGTACTGTACTGTGTTGTGCTGTACTGTGTTGTACTGGAGTGTACTGTACTGTGTTGTACTGTACTGTGCTGTACTGTACTGTACTGTGTTGTACTGTACTGTACTGTGTTGTACTGTGTTGTACTGTACTGTACTGTGTTGTACTGCTTTGTACTGTACTGTGTTGTACTGTGTTCTACTGTGTTGTACTGTACTGCACTATGTTGTACCGTGTTGTACTGTACTGTGTTTTACTGTGTTGTACTGTACTGTACCGTTTTTTACAGTACTGTACTGTGTTGTACTGTACTGTACTGCTTTGTACTGTACTGTGTTGTACTGTGTTCTACTGTGTTGTATATTACTGGACTGTGATGTGTTGTGTTATACTGTACTGTGTTGTACTGTGTTGTACTGTAATGTACTGTACTGTGTTGTACTGTACTGTGTTGTACTGTACTGTACGGTGTTGTACTGTGTTGTACTGTGTCGTACTGTAATGTGTTGTACTGTGTCGTATTGTACTGTGTTGTACTGTACTGTGTTGTACTGTGATGTACTGTATTGTGTTGTACTGTGCTGTACTGTGTTGTACTGTACTGTACTGTGTTGTACTGTACTGTGTTGTACTGTGTTGTACTGTACTGTGTCGTACTGTACTGTGTTGTACTGTGTCATACTGTACTGTGTTGTACTGTACTTTACTGTACTGTGTTGTACCGTGATGTACTGTATTGTGTTGTAATGTGCTGTACTGTAATGTGCTGTACTGTGCTGTACTGTGTTGTACTGTACTGTGTTGTACTGTACTGTACTGTGTTGTACTGTACTGTGTTGTACATACTGTACTGTGTTGTACTGTACTGTGTTGTGTTGTACTGCACTGTGTTGTACTGTACTGTACTGTACTGTGTGGTACTGTACTGCACTGTAGTGTGCTGTACTGTACTGTGTTGTACTGTACTGTACTGTGTTGTACTGTACTGTGTTGTTCTGTACTGTGTTGTACTGTACTGTGTTGTACTGTACTGTGTTGCACTGTACTGTGTTGTACTGTAATGTGTTGTACTGTACTGTACTGTGTTGTACTGCACTGTGTTGTACTGTACTGTACTGTGTTGTACTGTACTGTGTTGTACTGTGCTGTACTGTACTGTGTTGTACTGTACTGTGTTGTACTATACTGTGTTGTACTGTACTGTGTTGTACTGTGTTGTACTGTACTATACTGTGTTGTACTGTGTTGTATTGTACTGTACTGTACTGTGTTGTACTGTACTTTACTGTACTGTGTTGTACCGTGATGTACTGTATTGTGTTGTACTGTGCTGTACTGTGTTGTACTGTACTGTGTTGTACTGTACTGTACTGTGTTGTACTGTACTGTGTTGTACACTACTGTAATGTGTTGTACTGTACTGTGTTGTGTTGTACTGCACTGTGTTGTACTGTACTGTACTGTACTGTGTGGTACTGTACTGCACTGTAGTGTGCTGTACTGTACTGTGTTGTACTGTACTGTACTGTGTTGTACTGTACTGTGTTGTTCTGTCTTGTGTTGTACTGTGTTGTACTGTACTGTGTTGTACTGTACTGTGTTGCACTGTACTGTGTTGTACTGTACTGTGTTGTACTGTACTGTACTGTGTTGTACTGCACTGTGTTGTACTGTACTATACTGTGTTGTCCTGTACTGTGTTGTACTGTGCTGTACTGTACTGTGTTGTACTGTACTGTGTTGTACTGTACTGTGTTGTACTGTGTTGTACTGTACTATACTGTGTTGTACTGTGTTGTATTGTACTGTACTGTACTGTGTTGTACTGTGCTGTACTCTACTGTGTTGTACTGTGTTGCACTGTACTGTACTGTGTTGTACTGTACTGTACTGTACTGTGTTGTACTGTACTGTACGGTGTTGTACTGTACTATACTGTGTTGTACTGTGTTGTATTGTACTGTGTTGTACTGTGTTGTACTGTACTATACTGTGTTGTACTGTACTGTGTTGTACTGTACTGTGTTGTACTGTACTGTACTGTACTGTGTTGTACTGTACTGTACGGTGTTGTACTGTACTATACTGTGTTGTACTGTGTTGTATTGTACTGTGTTGTACTGTACTATACTGTGTTGTACTGTACTGTGTTGTACTGTACTATACTGTGTTGTACTGTGTTGTATTGTACTGTGTTGTACTGTACTATACTGTGTTGTACTGTACTGTGTTGTACTGTGTTGTACTGTACTATACTGTGTTGTATTGTACTGTGTTGTACTGTACTGTGTTGTACTGTGATGCACTGTATTGTGTTGTACTGTGCTGTACTGTGTTGTACTGTACTGTACTGTGTTGTACTGTACTGTGTTGTACTGTGTTGTACTGTACTGTACTGTGTTGTACTGTACTGTGTTGTACTGTGCTGTACTGTAATGTGTTGTACTGTACTGTACTGTGTTGTACTGTACTGTACTGTACTGTGGTGTACTGTACTGTACGGTGTTGTACTGTACTATACTGTGTTGTACTGTGTTGTATTGTACTGTGTTGTACTGTGTTGTACTGTACTATACTGTGTTGTACTGTACTGTGTTGTACTGTACTGTACTGTGTTGTACTGTACTGTGTTGCACTGTGTTGTACTGTACTGTGGTGTAATGTACTGTGTTGTACTGTACTGTGTTGTACTGTAATGTACTGTGCTGTGTTGTATTGTACTGAGTTGTACTGTACTGTACTGTGTTGTACTGTGCTGTACTCTACTGTGTTGTACTGTGTTGTACTGTACTGTGTTGTACTGTGTCGTACTGTACTGTGTTGCACTGTACGGTACTGTGTTGTACTTTGCTGTACTGTATTGTGTTGTACTGTGCTGTACTGTGTTGTACTGTACTGTACTGTACTGTACTGTGTTGTACTGTACTGTGTTGTACTGTACTGTGTTGTACTGTACTGTGTTGTACTATACTGTGTTGTATTGTGTCATACTTTACTGTGTTGTACTGTACTGTACTGTGTTGTACCGTGATGTACTGGATTGTGTTGTACTGTGCTGTACTGTGTTGTACTGTACTGTGTTGTACTGTACTGTGTTGTACTGTACTGTACTGTGTTGTACTGTACTTTACTGTACTGTGTTGTACCGTGATGTACTGTACTGTGTTGTACTGTGCTGTACTGTGTTGTGCTGTACTGTGTTGTACTGTACTGTACTGTGTTGTACTGTACTGTGTTGTACACTACTGTACTGTGTTGTACTGTACTGTGTTGTACTGTACTGTGGTGTACTGCACTGTGTTGTACTGTACTGTACTGTGTTATACTGTACTGCACTGTACTGGGATGTACTGTACTGTGTTGTACTGTACTGTGTTTACTGTACTGTGTTGTACTGTACTGCACTGTACTGTGTTGTACTGTACTGTGTTGCACTGTACTGTGTTGTACTGTACTGCGTTGTACTGTACTGTACTGTACTGTCTTGTACTGTACTGTGTTGTACTGTACTGTGTTGTACTGTGCTGTACTGTGTTGTACTGTACTGTACGGTGTTGTACTGTACTATACTGTGTTGTACTGTGTTGTATTGTACTGTTTTGTACTGTGTTGTACTGTACTATACTGTGTTGTACTGTACTGTGTTGTACTGTACTGTACTGTGTTGTACTGTACTGTGTTGCACTGTGTTGTACTGTACTGTGGTGTAATGTACTGTGTTGTACTGTACTGTGTTGTACTGTAATGTACTGTGCTGTGTTGTATTGTACTGAGTTGTACTGTACTGTACTGTGTTGTACTGTGCTGTACTCTACTGTGTTGTACTGTGTTGTACTGTACTGTGTTGTACTGTGTCGTACTGTACTGTGTTGCACTGTACGGTACTGTGTTGTACTTTGATGTACTGTATTGTGTTGTACTGTGCTGTACTGTGTTGTACTGTACTGTACTGTGTTGTACTGTACTGTGTTGTACTGTGTTGTACTGTACTGTGTTGTACTGTACTGTGTTGTATTGTGTCATACTTTACTGTGTTGTACTGTACTGTACTGTGTTGTACCGTGATGTACTGTATTGTGTTGTACTGTGCTGTACTGTGTTGTACTGTACTGTGTTGTACTTTACTGTACTGTGTTGTACCGTGATGTACTGTACTGTGTTGTACTGTGCTGTACTGTGTTGTACTGTACTGTGTTGTACTGTACTGTACTGTGTTGTACTGTACTGTGTTGTACACTACTGTACTGTGTTGTACTGTACTGTGTTGTACTGTACTGTGGTGTACTGCACTGTGTTGTACTGTACTGTACTGTGTTATACTGTACTGCACTGTACTGGGATGTACTGTACTGTGTTGTACTGTACTGTGTTTACTGTACTGTGTTGTACTGTACTGCACTGTACTGTGTTGTACTGTACTGTACTGTGTTGCACTGTACTGTGTTGTACTGTACTGCGTTGTACTGTACTGTACTGTACTGTCTTGTACTGTACTGTGTTGTACTGTACTGTGTTGTACTGTGCTGTACTGTGCTGCACTGTACTGTGTTGTACTGTACTGCGTTGTACTGTACTGTACTGTCTTGTACTGTACTGTGTTGTACTGTACTGTGTTGTACTGTGCTGTACTGTACTGTGTTGTACTCTACTATACTGTGTTGTACTGTGTTGTATTGTACTGTGTTGTACTGTGTTGTACTGTACTGTGTTGCACTGCGTTGTACTGTACTGTGGTGCACTGCGTTGTACTGTACTGTGTTGTACTGTACTGTGCTGTACTGTACTGTGTTGTACTGTACTGTGTTGTACTGTACTGCGTTGTACTGTACTGTGTTGTACTGTACTGTGTTGTACTGTACTGTGTTGTACTGTACTGTGGTGTACTGTGTTGTATTGTGTTGTACTGTGTTGTACTGTACTGTGTTGTACTGTGTTGTATTGTGTTGTACTGACCTTTTCCGGTCCGGAAGGTGAGCATGGCTGGTTGTCCTTCTCCTGCGACGCTGCGAGCCACCATCAGAACCTCGTACAGACTGGACGACTCCAGCTCAGACAGACGGAGGGTCTTTTCACTTCCGGGCACACGAACCGTATGCCAGCTACCCACCACCCACGTCACATCATCAACCTTCCACGACACAAAGAGAGAGAGAGAGAGAGAGAGAGAGAGAGAGAGAGACATAGAGAGAGAGAGAGAGAGAGAGAGAGAGAGACATAGAGAGGCATAGAGAGAGAGAGAGAGAGAGAGAGAGAGAGAGAGAGAGAGAGAGAGAGAGAGAGACATAGAGAGGCATAGAGAGAGAGAGAGGGAGAGAGAGAGATTCACAATCCGTCCACTGTCACCCCTATCTGACCACAGCAACATCACAGTCTACCTGAACAGAGCAATACTCAATCATGAGGCATCAAAGACATAATAACTGAATAATATTAAAAAATGCTACAGAGAGAGAAGTGTAGAAACCTACCGATACCCACTAATTATCAAAATCCACCTAAAAGGAAGCTATTCCCAAACCTTCCATAACAAAGCCATCACCTACAGAGAGAGGAACTTAGAGAAGAGTCCCTTAAGCAAGCTGGTCCTGGGGCTCTGTTCACAAACACACCCCACAGAGCCCCAGGACAGAAACACAATTAGACCCAACCAAATCACGAGAAAACAAAAGATAATTACTTTACACATGGGAAAGAATTTACATAAAAACAGAGCAAACTAGAATGCTATTTGGCCCTAAACAGAGAGTACACAGTGGCAGAATACCTGACCACTGTGACTGACCCTAAACAGAGAGTACACAGTGGCAGAATACCTGACCACTGTGACTGACCCTAAACAGAGAGTGGCAGAATACCTGACCACTGTGACTGACCCTAAACAGAGAGGACACAGTGGCAGAATACCTGACCACTGTGACTGACCCTAAACAGAGAGTGGCAGAATACCTGACCACTGTGACTGACCCTAAACAGAGAGGACACATTGGCAGAATACCTGACCACTGTGACTGACCCTAAACAGAGAGTACACAGTATCAGAATACCTGACCACTGTGACTGACCCTAAACAGAGAGTGGTAGAATACCTGACCACTGTGACTGACCCTTAACAGAGAGTGGCAGAATACCTGACCACTGTGACTGACCCTAAACAGAGAGTGGCAGAATACCTGACCACTGTGACTGACCCTAAACAGAGAGTACACAGTGGCAGAATACCTGGCCACTGTGACTGACCCTAAACAGAGAGTACACAGAATACCTGACCACTGTGACTGACCCTAAACAGAGAGGACACAGTGGCAGAATACCTGACCACTGTGACTGACCCTAAACAGAGAGTACACAGTGGCAGAATACCTGGCCACTGTGACTGACCCTAAACAGAGAGTACACAGAATACCTGACCACTGTGACTGACCCTAAACAGAGAGGACACAGTGGCAGAATACCTGGCCACTGTGACTGACCCTAAACAGAGAGGACACAGTGGCAGAATACCTGACCACTGTGACTGACCCTAAACAGAGAGTGGCAGAATACCTGACCACTGTGACTGACCCAAACTTAAGGAAAGCTTTGACTAGTCGTGTGAATAAGCAAAGAGACTGTAAACCGACTGTACAGTCGTGGCCAAAAGTTTTGAGACACAAATATACATTTTCACAAAGTCTGCTGCCTCAGTTTGTATGATGGCAATTTGCATAAACTCCATAATGTTATGAAGACTGATCAGATGAATCGCAATGAATTGCAAAGTCTCTTTTTGCCATGCAAATGAACTGAATCCCCAAAAAAACATTTTCACTGCATTTAATTCCTCTGCCATGCCACAAAAGGACCAGCTGACATCATGTCAGTGATTCTCTCGTTAACACAGGTGTGAGTGTTGACGAGGACAAGCCTGGAGATCACTCTGTCATGCTGATTGAGTTCTATTAACAGACTGGAAGCTTCAAAAGGAGGGTGGTGCTTGGAATCATTGTTCTTCCTCTGTCAATCATGGTTACCTGCAAACACGTGCCGTCATCATTTCTTTGCACAAAAAGGGCTTCACAGGCAGTAAGATTGCACCTAAATCAACCATTTATCAGATCATCAAGAATTTCAAGGGGAGCGGTTCAATTGTTGTGACAAAGGCTTCAGGGCGCCCAAGATAGTCCAGCAAGCACTAGGACCGTCTCCTAATGTTTATTCAGCTGCGGGATCGGGGCACCACCAGGACTGGGGTAAAGTCATTTTCTCTGATGAATCCCCTTTCCAATTGTTTGGGGCATCCGGAAAAAAGCTTGTCTGGAAAAGACAAGGTGAGCGCTACCATCAGTCCTGTGTCATGCCAACAGTAAAGCATCCTGAGACCATTCATGTGTGGGGTTGCTTCTCAGCCAAGGGGGTGGGCTCACTCACAATTTTGCCTAAGAACACAGCCATGAATAAAGAATGGTACCAACACATCCTCCGAGTACAACTTCTCCCAACCATCCAGGAACAGTTTGGTGACGAACAATGCCTTTTCCAGCATGATGGAGCACCTTGCCATAAGGCAAAAGTGATAACTAAGTGGCTCGGGGAACAAAACATCAATATTTCTGGTTCATGTCCAGGAAACTCCCCAGACCTTAATCCCATTGAGAACTTGTGGTCAATCCTCAAGAGGCGGGTGGACAAACAAAACCCACAAATTCTGACAAACTCCAAGCATTGATTATGCAAGAATGGGCTGCCATCAGTCAGGATGTGGCCCAGAAGTTAATTGACAGCATACCAGAGGTCCAGCATACCAGAGATTGCAGAGGTCTTGAAAAAGAAGAGTCAACACTGCAAATATTGACTCTTTGCATCAACTTCATGTAATTGGCAATAAAAGCTGTTGACATTTATGAAATGCTTGTAATTATAGTTCAGTATTCCAATTAATATTTGTGTCATTCTCAAAACTTTTGGCCACGACTGTATGAATAGACTCAGTGAGCATAGCCTTGCCATTGAGAAAGTCTGCAGTAGGCTATATACAGGGGTAAATGTGTGGGTGTACAAGTTAGTCACGATAATTTGTACAGTAGGTAGGGGTAAAGTGACTATGCATAGATAATAGACGGTGAGTAGCAGCAGTGTAAAAACAAAAGGGGACGGGGGTTCAATGTAGATAGTCATGGTGGCCATTTGATTAATTGTTCAGCAGTCTTATGGTTTGGGGGTAGAAGCTGTTCAGGGGTCTTATGGTTTGGGGGTAGATGCTGTTCAGGAGTCTTATGGCTTGGGGGTAGAAGCTGTTAAGGAGCTTTTTGGACTTGGCACCCAGGTAACACCTGCCGTGCGGTAGTAGAGAGAACAGTTACATAATTCTTTAACCGGGGCGGGGCCTTCGCCAGGGTTGCAATCTGAGCCCTGCACTCTTCAACATTTACATCAACGAATTGGCCACTATTCTAGAAAGATCCTCAGCCCCTGGTGTTAGTCTCCACAGTTCAGAAGTGAAATGCCTGCTGCCGGTGGCTCCCGAGTAGCACAGCATTCCGCTGATGATGAGCACTACAGTCCCTGACTCAAATCCAGATATCACATCCGGGAGCAGATTGGGAGCATGGCGGTGCACAATTGGCCCAGCGTTGTCCG
>NC_088220.1:88551930-88576930 GCF_036934945.1 Oncorhynchus masou masou | reverse complement strand
AATCCATTTTTGAATAAGTCTGTAACTTAACAAAATGTGGAAAAAGTCAAGGGGTCTGAATACTTTCCAAATGCACCATATAAATTCCAGTCCTACTTTATCGAAGGCCTTTACAAAGTCAGCTATGAGTACCAGGCATGGTTTCTCCATGTTGTTTTATTGTTTTAATTTAACCCTTATTTAACCAGGTCAGTTGAATGAGAACACATTCTCATTTACAGCAACGACCTGGGGAATAATTACAGGGGAGATGAATGAGGCAATTGTAAACTGGGGATGATTAGGTGACCAATAAATACCAGCTTGGGAATTTAGCCAGGACACCGGGGGTTAACATCCCTATAAGTGCCATGGGATCTTTAATGACCTCAGAGAGCCAGGACACCCGTTTAACATCCCAGCCAAAACACAGCACCCTACACAGGGCAACATCCCCAATCACTGCCCTGGGGAACTTTTTCTAGACCGGAGGAAAGGGTGCCTCCTACTGGCCCTCCAACACCACTTCCAGTAGCATCTAGTCTCCCATCCAGGGACTGGCCATGCCCAACCATGCTTGGCTTCAGAAGCGTGCGAGCAGTGTTATGCAGGGTGGTATGCAGGGTGGTATGCAGGGTGGTATGCTGCTGGCTCAACATCCGTCATAGTATTTTATTGGTTCCAGTTCTTGTCTTGTATTATCTCCAATGTTTCATCCATGTAAAAAAAACTGTCTGAGTAGGATGAATAATATCCGACACTACCTTTTTAATTCTATGCACTATTCTAGAATTTTTGCATCACAACACTGAAGCACAAGGGGCTTCACTTGTTTTTAATGGACTGGATCTTTAGATTTACCACCTGGGTCCTGTTTCAGTAGTAATGAAATCAGACCTTCTTGTTGAGTATCTGATATTCTACCATTTTTATAGGTGGTTAAATAATGGTCCTCTGAGTACATCAAAACAAGTTTGGTATATCTCCACTGGTAAACATCAACTGGTATGCCATCCAGCCCTAGAGTTTGGTAAACATCAACTGGTATGCCATCCAGCCCTAGAGTTTGGTAAACCTCAACTGGTATACCATCCAGCCCTAGAGTTTGGGATATCTCCACTGGTAAACCATCCAGCCCTGGAGTTTGGTAAACCTCAACTGGTATACCATCCAGCCCTGGAGTTTGGTAAACCTCAACTGGTATACCATCCAGCCCTGGAGTTTGGTATATCTCCACTGGTAAACCATCCAGCCCTGGAGTTTGGTAAACCTCAACTAGTATACCATCCAGCCCTGGAGTTTGGTAAACCTCAACTGGTATACCATCCAGCCCTGGAGTTTGGTATATCTCCACTGGTAAACCATCCAGCCCTGGAGTTTGGTAAACCTCAACTAGTATACCATCCAGCCCTGGAGTTTGGTATATCTCCACTGGTAAACCATCCAGCCCTAGAGTTTGGTATACTTCCACTGGTGTGCCATCCAGCCCTGGAGTTTTCCCAGACTTAAAGGCTTTAATTGCATCAAGAAGTTCCTCCTCTGTAATTTACCTTCACATGAGTCTTTCTGTACAGATGTTCATTTGACATTATTAATAGGAAAAAAATCCATACAATTAACTTTGGTTAGAGGAGATGAAGGAGACTGAAACAAAAACATATGCTTATAGTACTCTTTCAAAGTATTGTTTGGTGGATCATGGGTGAATCATTGCATTTCAATGTTGAAAATTCAAAAATAATTTGTTGGATTTTCCATCCAGTTTATCTCACTATATCTCACAATGTTACAGGCAGTCTGTAGGTTATCTTCAGAAGGACTACTCAAATAAAGTGTTACCCTCTAATCCACTACCCTCTACTCCACTACCCTCTACTCCACTACCCTCTACTACACTACCCTCTACTACACTACCCTCTACTACACTACACTACACTCTACTCCACTACCCTCTACTCCACTACACTCCAGTCTACTCCACTCTACTACACTATACTACCCTCTACTCCACTACCCCATACTACACTCCAGTCTACTCTACTCCACTACCCTCTACTCCACTACCCTCTACTCCACTACCCTCTACTCCACTACCCTCTACTACACTACACTACACTCTACTCCACTACCCTCTACTCCACTACACTCCAGTCTACTCCACTCTACTACACTATACTACCCTCTACTCCACTACCCCATACTACACTCCAGTCTACTCTACTCCACTACCCTCTACTCCACTACCCTCTACTCCACTACCCCCTACTCCACTACCCTCTACTCCACTACCCTCTACTCCACTACACTCCAGTCTACTCCACTCTACTACACTATACTACACTCTACTCCACTACCCTCTACTCTACTACACTCTACTCCACTCTACTCTACTACACTACTCCACTCCACTCCACTCTACTCTACTCCACTACACTGTACTCCACTCTAATACACTCTACTCTAATACACTCCAGTCTGCTCTACTACACTATACTTTACTCCACTCTACTACATTACGCTCTACTCCACTCCACTCTACTTCACTACACTGTACTCCACTCTAATACACTCTACTCTAATACACTCCAGTCTGCTCTACTACACTACACTTTACTCCACTCTTCTACACTACGCTCTACTCCACTAGTCTCCACTCCACTCTAGTCTCCAATCCACTCTAGTCTCCACTCTACTCTTCTACACTCTACTCCACACTACTCTACTCCACTCTACTCTACTCCACTCTACTCCACTACATTCTACTCCACTCTACTCCACTCTACTCCACTCTACTCCACTCTACTACACTCTACTCCACTCCACTCTAGTCTCCTTCACTCCACTCTAGTCTCCACTCCACTCTACTCCTCTACTACACTCTACTCCACTCTACTCTACTACACTCCTCTACCACACTCCCCTCCACTCCCCTCCAATACACTCTACTCCACTCTACTACACTGTACTACACTCAACTACACTCTACTACACTCCACTCCAATACACTCCACTCTATTCCACTATTCTACTATACCCCACTCTACTCCACTCCACTCCACTCTACTCCACTACATTCTACTACACTCTACTCTACTCCACTCTACTCTACTCTACTCTACTCTACTACACTCTACTCCACTCCACTCTAGTCTCCTTCACTCTACTCCACTCTACTACACTCCACTCCACTCTAGTCTCCACTCCACTCCTCTACTACACTCTACTCCACTCTACTCTACTACACTCCTCTACCACACTCCCCTCCACTCCCCTCCAATACACTCTACTCCACTATACTACACTCAACTACACTCTACTACACTCCACTCCACTACACTCTACTCCACTCTGTTACACTCTATTCTACTATACTACACCCCACTCGATTATACTCTACTCCACTCTACTGTAGTCTACTCTACCATACTCTACTCTACTCCACTACACTCTACTCCACTCCACTCTACTTTACTCCACTACACTGTACTCCACTCTAATACACTCTACTCTAATACACTCCATTCTGCTCTACTACACTTTACTCCACTCTACTACACTACGCTCTACTCCACTAGTCTCCACTCCACTCTAGTCTCCTTCACTCCACTCTACTTCACTCTACTCCACTCTACTAAACTCCACTCCACTCCACTCTAGCCTCCACTCTACACTACTACACTCCTCTACCACACTCCCCTCCACTCCCCTCCAATACACTCTACTCCACTCTACTACACTATACTACACTCAACTATATTCAACTACACTCTACTACACTCCACTCCACTCTACTCCACTCTATTACACTCTATTCTACTATACTCCACTCCACTCTACTCCACTCTATTACACTCTATTCTACTATACTCCACTCCACTCTATTATACTCTACTCTACTCCACTCTACTGTATTCTACTCTACCATACTCTACTCTACTCCACTCTACTCTACTACACTCTACTCTATTCCACTCCACTCTACTCTACTCCACTACACTGTACTCCACTCTAATACACTCTACTCTAATACACTCCAGTCTGCTCTACTACACTATACTTTACTCCACTCTACTACACTACGCTCTACTCCACTCCACTCTACTCCACTACACTGTACTCCACTCTATTATACTCTACTCCACTCTACTCTATTCTACTCTACTCTACCATACTCTACTCTACTACACTCTACTCTACTACACTAACATGCAGGTGCTTTATCCCTACCTAGGGCCTGGAGTTTTTCCTGGTCAGGGTACAACGACATGGTAAGCAAAACTCCTGTTCCTCCCCCGCTGGACTCACCTTGCGGTACTTGACAAAGTATGCATTGATTGGATGTCCCCAGTCACGGCCCGCCCTCCACTCCAGGTCATAGACATCAGGTTTGTGAGTCTGAGGAGGGCTAGTAATGATTGGTGCTTCAGGAGTGGGCCGGTCGCTGCTCCTCTCTGTTGGTTGGCCCATGGTGTCCCATAGCCCATCCCCTTCTCCTAGCCCCTCCCCTAGCCCTTCCCCTTCCTCCTCGGGTGGGAGGAGCTCATCTCCCTCGTCGCTCTGGATTGGGTGGACGGAGGTGTGTGGAGCGTCGATCAGAATATCAGTGGTGGAACCAGGCTGAGGTTCTTCTTCTAGAGATAGAAAGAGAAGTTTCAGATTTAACTGTATCCAAGTATAACATCGAAGATTGAAACTTTGATCACAAATCATATTGTGATGTTTTTAATACATTTTCTTGCTATGAATTCAGATGTAAATAAACTGAATGTTCTTTCTGGGTCCGGTTGCACCAGTTGTTATGAAATGCTAGGTTAGACGGAGCTACGCTCTTAGAAATAAAGATGCTATCTAGAACCTTACAAGGTTCTTCGGTTGTCCCCACAGGAGAACCCTTTTAACAAACCTTTTTGGTTCCAGGTAGAACATTTTTGGTTCCAGGTAGAATGTTGTTAGGTTCTGTGTAGAACCCTTTCCACAGAAGGTTCTACATGGAACCCAAAATGGTCCTACCTGGAACCGCAAAGTTTTTTTCCCTATGGTGACAGCCGAGGAACCCTTTAGGAACCCCATTTTTTTCTAAGAGTGTACGTTCGACTATGTGAACCGTATTTAAACCAATTGCATCAACCAAAAACAAGTCTAGTTGAAGCTAAGTCCGGCGTAAGCAATGCCCGCTCATGAGATTTGATGCTTCATAACAATGGTTGCTAGGCATCGCCTGTTACTAAGCTGTTACCATCCTTGTGGCAGTTGCAAACTTTGCCAGGCATGTCACTTCGCCCATCACTTCGCACGGCCCACCATTATTACGACTACAACTACACAGCCCACCATTATTAAGACTACAACTACACAGCCCACCATTATTACGACTACAACTACACGGCCCACCATTATTACTACTACAACTACAAAGCCCATCATTATTACGACTACAACTACACAGCCCACCATTATTACGACTACAACTACATGGTCCATCATTATTACAACTACAACTACACGGCCCATCATTATAACGACTACAACTACACGGCCCACCATTATTACGACTAAAACTACACGGCCCACCATTATTACGACTACGACTACACGGCCAACCATTATTAGAACTACAACTACACGGCCCACCATTATTACGACTACAACTATGAATTTTGAAAGCATGTTTTAAATTGTTGGTTATTTGAAACTCCCAGAGTCGTCCACCCTTTAAATGTAAAGCCATGTGTGGACAACTAGATGATCATTTCAGCACCGCTATGATTGCGACAGCGCCATCGCGCCGGAGATTTTTGTTTTCACATCATTTTAGTTTGGATATTTGGTTAACATTTGTCTGGGGAATGTTAGCCAAGATGGAGGGGAGTGTTCACGGTCATTAGTCTCTTTGGCTCATCTATTAGCAGGATTGATCACAACATCTTGCAAGCATACTATGTGACCTAACGGTGGATTATTCTGGTAGCATACCATGTGACCTAACGGTGGATTATTCTGATAGCATACTATGTGACCTAACGGTGGATTATTCTGGTAGCATACCATGTGACCTAACAGTGGATTATTCTGATAGCATACCATGTGACCTAACGGTGGATTATTCTGATAGCATACCATGTGACCTAACGGTGGATTATTCTGATAGCATACCATGTGACCTAACGGTGGATTATTCTGCTAGCATACCATGTGACCTAACGGTGGATTATTCTGATAGCATACTATGTGACCTAACGGTGGATTATTCTGGTAGCATACCATGTGACCTAACAGTGGATTATTCTGATAGCATACCATGTGACCTAACGGTGGATTATTCTGATAGCATACCATGTGACCTAACGGTGGATTATTCTGATAGCATACCATGTGACCTAACGGTGGATTATTCTGCTAGCATACCATGTGACCTAACGGTGGATTATTCTGATAGCATACCATGTGACCTAACGGTGGATTATTCTGATAGCATACCATGTGACCTAACGGTGGATTATTCTGCTAGCATACCATGTGACCTAACGGTGGATTATTCTGATAGCATACCATGTGACCTAACGGTGGATTATTCTGATAGCATACCATGTGACCTAACGGTGGATTATTCTGATAGCATACCATGTGACCTAACGGTGGATTATTCTGATAGCATACCATGTGACCTAACGGTGGATTATTCTGATAGCATACCATGTGACCTAACAGTGGATTATTCTGATAGCATACCATGTGACCTAACAGTGGATTATTCTGATAGCATACCATGTGACCTAACGGTGGAGTATTCTGATAGCATACCATGTGACCTAACGGTGGAGTATTCTGATAGCATACCATGTGACCTAACGGTGGAGTATTCTGGTAGCATACCATGTGACCTAACGGTGGAGTATTCTGGTAGCATACCATGTGACCTAACGGTGGAGTATTCTGATAGCATACCATGTGACCTAACGGTGGATTACCTCTTGCATTGCGATTCCGTAACCTAGACCGCTGTGCCACTCGGGAGTCCTGTAGAATGCTATGCTGTAGAAACTAGGCACAGGCAGCACTTACAAAGGCAGGTAGAGCAACAGGTATCATTTTTCGGTTCGGCGTAGAGCGCTTTTTACATCGAATTTAGTGTTACGACCAAGTGAGTCAGTCTGCTGCAGAGACCCAACATGGACAGAGTCAGTCTGCTGCAGAGACCCAACAGGGACAGAGTCAGTCTGCTGCAGGGTCCAGCAGGGACAGAGTCAGTCTGCTGCAGAGACCCAGCAGGGACAGAGTCAGTCTGCTGCAGAGACCCAGCAGGGACAGAGTCAGTCTGCTGCAGAGACCCAACATGGACAGAGTCAGTCTGCTGCAGGGTCCAGCAGGGACAGAGTCAGTCTGCTGCAGGGTCCAGCAGGGACAGAGTCAGTCTGCTGCAGAGACCCAACAGGGACAGAGTCAGTCTGCTGCAGAGACCCAACATGGACAGAGTCAGTCTGCTGCAGGGTCCAGCAGGGACAGAGTCAGTCTGCTGCAGAGACCCAACAGGGACAGAGTCAGTCTGCTGCAGAGACCCAACATGGACAGAGTCAGTCTGCTGCAGAGACCCAACAGGGACAGAGGAGGGACTATGTCTCCGAAGTGGACCACAGGCCAGCAGGAAATCAGGGCTGGAAAGTTTTCCATTGGGAACAAGCCTTTTCAATCTACATAAAATAACAAGAAACTCCTGGATACTCACAGCACTACACAATAATGCTTTGTTTGTTTTTTTTCATTATAAACCGGTCCAGAGAGCTGTAAATGGGGACGTCAGGGAGGCTGGGAGGAGGTTTGGCAGGAGACACAGAATATTACACTATATTACAGTACCTTACAGTATATTACAGTATATTAGAGAATATTACACTATATTACACTACCTTACAGTATATTACAGTATATTAAAGAATATTACACTATATTACACTACCTTACAGTATATTAGAGAATACTACACTATATTACACTACCTTACAGTATATTACAGTATATTAGAGAATATTACACTATATTACACTACCTTACAGTATATTACAGTATATTAAAGAATATTACACTATATTACACTACCTTACAGTATATTACAGTATATTAGAGAATATTACACTATATTACACTACCTTACAGTATATTACAGTATATTAGAGTATATTAGAGTATATTACACTATATTACATTATATTAGAGTATGTTACAGAATATTAAAATATCTTACAGTATGTTACAGAATATTAAAGTATATTACAGTATATTACAGAATATTACAGTATATCACAGTATATTACAGAATATTACAGTATATCACAGTATATTACAGAATATTACAGTATATCACAGTATATTACACTACATTGCACTATGTTACAGAATATTACAGTATATCACAGTATATTACAGTATATTATAGTATATTACAGGATATTAGAGTATATTACACTATATTACAGTATATTAGAGTATGTTACAGAATATTAAAGTATATTACAGTATATTACAGAATATTACAGTATATCACAGTATATTACAAATATTACAGTATATCACAGTATATTACACTACATTGCACTATGTTACAGAATATTACAGTATATTACAGTATATCACAGTATATTACAGTATATTATAGTATATTACAGTATATTACAGTATATTATAGTATATTAGAGTATATTACAGTATATTAGAGTATATTACAGAATAGTACGGTATATAACAGTATATTACAGTATATTAGAGTATATTACAGAATATTAGAGTATATTACAGTATATTACAGTATATTACAGTATATTAGAGTATATTAGAGTATATTACAGAATATTAGAGTATATTAGAGTATATTACAGTATATTAGAGTATATTACAGAATATTAGAGTATATTAGAGTATATTACAGTATATTACAGTATATTACAGTATATTAGAGTATATTACAGAATATTAGAGTATATTACAGTATATTACAGTATATTACAGTATATTACAGAATATTACAGTATATTAGAGTATATTACAGTATATTACAGTATATTAGAGTATATTACAGTATATTAGAGTATATTACAGAATATTACGGTATATAACAGTCAGTGACGGTCGGTGTGATTTTATTTTCATGAGCAGGGCCTTATTTCTATTACAGCATATTGGATGACTGTCCTTCATATTCCATTCACCCAGTTCAATGTGACATCGACAGGTTTAAGCTACTACATGATACTCTAATTTTCCATATACCCATCATGAGGTTTCTACAACCTAGCCTATGAATGAAAGTTTACTGAATGTTTAATCCCGTTTCATTCCATTTTCTTGAATACGCCCCTAATGAATACACCCTTGATGAATACACCCCTAATGAATACACCCCTAATGAATACACCCCTAATGAATACACCCCTGATGAATACACCCCTGATGAATACTAATGAATACACCTCTGATGAATACTAATGAATACACCCCTAATGAATACTAATGAATACACCCCTGATGAATACACCCCTAATGAATACTAATGAATACACCCCTAACGAATACTAATGAATACACCCCTAATGAATACTAATGAATACACCCCTGATGAATACACCCCTAATGAATACTAATGAATACACCCCTAATGAATACTAATGAATACACCCCTAATGAATACACCCCTGATGAATACACCCCTAATGATTTGTATTTTATTTCACTTTTATTTAACCAGATAGGCCAGTCTCATTTACAGTTGAAGTCAGAAGTATACATACACCTTAGCCAAATACATTTAACCTCAGTTTTTCACAATTCCTGACATTCAATCCAAGTAAAAATTCCCTGTCTTAGGTCAGTTAGGATCACCACTTTATTTTAAGAATGTGAAATGTCAGAATAATAGTAGAGTGAATGATTTATTTCAGCTTGTATTTCTTCCATCACATTCCCAGTGGGTCAGAAGTTTACATACACTCAATTAGTATTTGGTAGCATTGCCTTTAAATTGTTTAACTTGGTTCAAAAGTTTTGGGTAGCCTTCCATTCCTCCTGACAACATGTCAATAGTCTTTATATAAGTTTTTAGGCTTGTTTTTTATTAAATTAACTTTTTGTTACATTGCTGCCTGCCATTAGATGAGGGACAGTGTCTGACAGACCAACCAACCTGCACATGTCCTCTATGCATTTTGTTGTTGTTGTTATGTTAATAATTATGTTAATATTGTACCAAAGTAAGCTTTGGCAACATGTACATTGTTATGTCA
Source organism: Oncorhynchus masou masou (assembly GCF_036934945.1). Classification (NCBI taxonomy): domain Eukaryota; kingdom Metazoa; phylum Chordata; class Actinopteri; order Salmoniformes; family Salmonidae; genus Oncorhynchus; species Oncorhynchus masou. Next base: position 88,566,680 of record NC_088220.1, on the reverse strand, counting down.
TGCCAATAAAGCAAATTGAATTTAATTTAATTGAGAGAGATGGAGACAAAAGGGGAGAACGCGAGAGAGGGAGAGAGAGAGAAAGAGAGAGCTGGAGATAGAACGGGAGAAAGCTAGAGAGAGAGAGACAGAGAGAGAGACAGAGAGAGAGACAGAGAGAAAGAGAGAGAAGGAGAGACAGAGAGAGAGAGAGCTGGAGAGAAAAGGAGAGACAGAGAGAGACAGAGAGAGAGAGAGAGAGAGAGAGAGAAAAGGAGAGAGAGAGAGAGAGAGAGAGAGAGAGAGAGCTGGAGAGAGAAGGGGAGAAAGTGGGAGAGATAGACAGAGAGAGGACCTGGAGAAGAGTCCCCTAAGCAAACTGGTCCTGGGGCTCTGTTCACAAACACAAACACACCCTACAGAGCCCCAGGACAGCAGCACAATTCGAACCAACCAAATCATGAGAAAACAAAAAGATAATTACTTGACACATTGGAAAGAATTAACAAAAAAACAGAGCAAACTAGAATGCTATTTGGCCTAAACAGAGAGAACACAGTGACAGAATACCTGACCACTGTGACTGACCCAAAATTAAGGAAAGCTTTGACTATGTAGAGACTCAGCGAGCATAGCCTTGCTATTGAAATAGGCCGCCGTAGGCAGACATGGCTCTCAAGAGAAGACAGGCTATGTGCTCACTGCCCACAAAATGAGGTGGAAACTGAGCTGCACTTCCTAACCTCCTGCCCAATGTATGACCATATTAGAGAGACATATTTCCCTCAGATTACACAGATCCACAAAGAATTCGAAAACAAATCCAATTTTGAAAAACTCCCATATCTACTGGGTGAAATTCCACAGTGTGCCATCAGAGCAGCAAGATTTGTGACCTGTTGCCACGAGAAAAGGGCAACCAGTGAGGAACAAACACCATTGTAAATACAACCCATATCTATGCTTATTTATTTTATCTTGTGTCCTTTACCATTTGTACCTTGTAAAAACACTGTATATATATATATAATATGACATTTGTAATGTCTTTATTGTTTTGAAACTTCTGTATGTGTGATGTCTACTGTTAATTTTTATTGTTTACCTTACTTGCTTTGGCAGTGTTAACACATGTTTCCCATGCCAATAAAGCCCCTTGAATTGAATTGAATTGAATTGAGAGAGAGAGAGAGAGAGAGAGAGAGAGAGAGAGAGAGAGAGAGAGAGGGGCAGAGAGAGAGATATAGAGAGACAGAGAGAGAGCTGGAGAGAGAAGGGGAGAAAGTGAGAGAGAGCGAGAGAGAGCTGGAGAGAGAGAGGGGGGGAGAGGGTAAGTGTGTTTCTCTCTCTAGGTGTAGTGTAGCTGGGGATGATTCTCCTGGTATTTGAATGGTTGCTGTGAGGAATGTGGGCAGCTGGCGCGCTCCCATATCCCAGGTTAGTGTTACCAGTTCCAAGCCTGTTGATTTAGTAAAGTGAACCCACTGCTGCCTGCCTGCCACACACACCCAAAAAACAGTCCCTTACCCTCCTCTGCTCTGTTCCCTCCCCTGCTCTGTCCCCTTTCCCTGCTCTGTTCCCTCCCCTGCTCTGTTCCCTTTCCCTGCTCTGTCCCCTCCCCTGCTCTGTCCCCTTTCCCTGCTCTGTCCCCTTTCCCTGCTCTGTCCCCTTTCCCTGCTCTGTCCCCTTTCCCTGCTCTGTCCCCTTTCCCTGCTCTGTCCCCTTTCCCTGCTCTGTGCCCTTTCCCTGCTCTGTCCCCTTTCCCTGCTCTGTCCCCTTTCCCTGCTCTGTCCCCTTTCCCTGCTCTGTTCCCTCCCCTGCTCTGTTCCCTCACCTGCTCTGTTCCCTCCCCTGCTCTGTCCCCTCCCCTGCTCTGTTCCCTCCCCTGCTCTGTTCCCTCCCCTGCTCTGTCCCCTTTCCCTGCTCTGTCCCTCCCCTGCTCTGTTCCCTCCCCTGCTCTGTTCCCTACCCTGCTCTGTCCCCTTTCCCTGCTCTGTCCCTCCCCTGCTCTGTTCCCTCCCCCTGCTCTGTTCCCTCCCCTGCTCTGTCCCCTCCCCTGCTCTGTTCCCTCCCCTGCTCTGTTCCCTACCCTGCTCTGTCCCCTTTCCCTGCTCTGTCCCCTCCCCTGCTCTGTTCCCTCCCCTGCTCTGTTCCCTACCCTGCTCTGTCCCCTTTCCCTGCTCTGTCCCTCCCCTGCTCTGTCCCTACCCTGCTCTGTCCCCTTTCCCTGCTCTGTCCCTCCCCTGCTCTGTTCCCTCCCCTGCTCTGTCCCCTTTCCCTGCTCTGTCCCTCCCCTGCTCTGTCCCCTTTCGCTGCTCTGTCCCCTTTCCCTGCTCTGTCCCCTTTCCCTGCTCTGTCCCCTTTCCCTGCTCTGTCCCCTTTCCCTGCTCTGTCCCCTTTCCCTGCTCTGTTTCCTACCCTTCCCTACTCTGTTAGGGGCTAGTTAGGGGCGGCAGGGTAGCCTAGTGGTTAGAGCGTTGGACTAGTAACCGGAAGGTTGTGAGTTCAAACCCCCGAGCCGACAAGGTACAAATCTGTCGTTCTGCCCCTGAACAGGCAGTTAACCCACTGTTCCCAGGCCGTCATTGAAGAATAAGAATGTGTTCTTAACTGACTTGCCTGGTTAAATAAAAAAAATAAAAAGGTAAAAATTAACTTGTAAGTCGCTCTGGATAAGAGCGTCTGCTAAATGACTTAAATGTAAATGTAAATGGGTATTAGGTCAAAGATATATTCTCCACAGCCTATATATCACAGTCACAGATCAGTCCATTAGTTATATATCACAGTCACAGATCAGTCCATTAGCTACATATCACAGTCACAGATCAGTCCATTAGCTACATATCACAGTCACAGATCAGTCCATTAGCTACATATCACAGATCAGTCCATTAGCTACATATCACAGTCACATATCAGTCCATTAGCTACATATCACAGTCACAGATCAGTCCATTAGCTACATATCACAGTCACATATCAGTCCATTAGCTACATATCACAGTCACAGATCAGTCCATTAGCTACATATCACAGTCACAGATCAGTCCATTAGCTACATATCACAGTCACAGATCAGTCCATTAGCTATAAATCACAGTCACAAATCAGTCCATTAGCTATATATCACAGTCACAGATCAGTCCATTAGCTACATATCACAGTCACAGATCAGTCCATTAGCTATATATCACAGTCACAGATCAGTCCATTAGCTATATATCACAGTCACAGATCAGTCCATTAGTTATATATCACAGTCACAGATCAGTCCATTAGCTATATATCACAGTCACAGATCAGTCCATTAGCTATATATCACAGTCACAGATCAGTCCATTAGCTACATATCACAGATCAGTCCATTAGCTATATATCACAGTCACAGATCAGTCCATTAGCTATATATCACAGTCACAGATCAGTCCACCAGCTTTATTTATTTATTTTATTTGAACCCTTATTTTACCAGGTAAGTTGACTTAGAACACATTCTCAATTACATCAATGACCTGGGGAATAGTTACAGGAGAGAGGAGGGGGGATGAATGAGCCAATTGGAAGCTGGGGATGATTAGGTGACCATGATGGTATGAGGGCCAGATACCTGGAGTAGGTGGCCATGGTGGTATGAGGGCCAGATACCTGGAGTAGGGGACCATGGTGGTATGAGGGCCAGATAACTAGAGTAGGTGGCCATGGTGGTATGAGGGCCAGATACCTGGAGTAGGTGGCCATGGTGGTATGAGGGCCAGATAACTAGAGTAGGTGGCCATGGTGGTATGAGGGCCAGATAACTAGAGTAGGTGGCCATGGTGGTATGAGGGCCAGATACCTGGAGTAGGTGGCCATGGTGGTATGAGGGCCAGATACCTGGAGTAGGTGGCCATGGTGGTATGAGGGCCAGATACCTGGAGTAGGTGGCCATGGTGGTATGAGGGCCAGATACCTGGAGTAGGTGGCCATAATGGTATGAGGGCCAGATAACTAGAGTAGGGGACCATGGTTGTATGAGGGCCAGATAACTAGAGTAGGTGGCCATGGTGGTATGGGGGCCAGATACCTGGAGTAGGTGGCCATGGTGGTATGAGGGCCAGATAACTAGAGTAGGTGGCCATGGTGGTATGAGGGCCAGATAACTAGAGTAGGTGGCCATGGTGGTATGAGGGCCAGATACCTGGAGTAGGTGGCCATGATGGTATGAGGGCCAGATAACTAGAGTAGGTGGCCATGGTGGTATGAGGGCCAGATAACTAGAGTAGGTGGCCATGGTGGTATGGGGGCCAGATACCTGGAGTAGGTGGCCATGGTGGTATGAGGGCCAGATACCTGGAGTAGGTGGCCATGATGGTATGAGGGCCAGATAACTAGAGTAGGTGGCCATGGTGGTATGAGGGCCAGATAACTGGAGTAGGTGGCCATGGTGGTATGAGGGCCAGATACCTGGAGTAGGTGGCCATGGTGGTATGAGGGCCAGATACCTGGAGTAGGTGGCCATGGTGGTATGAGGGCCAGATACCTGGAGTAGGTGGCCATAATGGTATGAGGGCCAGATAACTAGAGTAGGGGACCATGGTTGTATGAGGGCCAGATAACTAGAGTAGGTGGCCATGGTGGTATGGGGGCCAGATACCTGGAGTAGGTGGCCATGGTGGTATGAGGGCCAGATAACTAGAGTAGGTGGCCATGGTGGTATGAGGGCCAGATAACTAGAGTAGGTGGCCATGGTGGTATGAGGGCCAGATACCTGGAGTAGGTGGCCATGATGGTATGAGGGCCAGATAACTAGAGTAGGTGGCCATGGTGGTATGAGGGCCAGATAACTAGAGTAGGTGGCCATGGTGGTATGGGGGCCAGATACCTGGAGTAGGTGGCCATGGTGGTATGAGGGCCAGATACCTGGAGTAGGTGGCCATGATGGTATGAGGGCCAGATAACTAGAGTAGGTGGCCATGGTGGTATGAGGGCCAGATAACTAGAGTAGGTGGCCATGGTGGTATGAGGGCCAGATAACTAGAGTAGGGGACCATGGTGGTATGAGGGCCAGATAACTAGAGTAGGTGGCCATGGTGGTATGAGGGCCAGATACCTGGAGTAGGTGGCCATGGTGGTATGAGGGCCAGATAACTAGAGTAGGTGGCCATGGTGGTATGAGGGCCAGATACCTGGAGTAGGTGGCCATGGTGGTATGAGGGCCAGATACCTGGAGTAGGTGGCCATGGTGGTATGAGGGCCAGATACCTGGAGTAGGTGGCCATAATGGTATGAGGGCCAGATAACTAGAGTAGGGGACCATGGTTGTATGAGGGCCAGATAACTAGAGTAGGTGGCCATGGTGGTATGGGGGCCAGATACCTGGAGTAGGTGGCCATGGTGGTATGAGGGCCAGATAACTAGAGTAGGTGGCCATGGTGGTATGAGGGCCAGATAACTAGAGTAGGTGGCCATGGTGGTATGAGGGCCAGATACCTGGAGTAGGTGGCCATGATGGTATGAGGGCCAGATAACTAGAGTAGGTGGCCATGGTGGTATGAGGGCCAGATAACTAGAGTAGGTGGCCATGGTGGTATGGGGGCCAGATACCTGGAGTAGGTGGCCATGGTGGTATGAGGGCCAGATACCTGGAGTAGGTGGCCATGATGGTATGAGGGCCAGATAACTAGAGTAGGTGGCCATGGTGGTATGAGGGCCAGATAACTGGAGTAGGTGGCCATGGTGGTATGAGGGCCAGATACCTGGAGTAGGTGGCCATGGTGGTATGAGGGCCAGATACCTGGAGTAGGTGGCCATGGTGGTATGAGGGCCAGATACCTGGAGTAGGTGGCCATAATGGTATGAGGGCCAGATAACTAGAGTAGGGGACCATGGTTGTATGAGGGCCAGATAACTAGAGTAGGTGGCCATGGTGGTATGGGGGCCAGATACCTGGAGTAGGTGGCCATGGTGGTATGAGGGCCAGATAACTAGAGTAGGTGGCCATGGTGGTATGAGGGCCAGATAACTAGAGTAGGTGGCCATGGTGGTATGAGGGCCAGATACCTGGAGTAGGTGGCCATGATGGTATGAGGGCCAGATAACTAGAGTAGGTGGCCATGGTGGTATGAGGGCCAGATAACTAGAGTAGGTGGCCATGGTGGTATGGGGGCCAGATACCTGGAGTAGGTGGCCATGGTGGTATGAGGGCCAGATACCTGGAGTAGGTGGCCATGATGGTATGAGGGCCAGATAACTAGAGTAGGTGGCCATGGTGGTATGAGGGCCAGATAACTAGAGTAGGTGGCCATGGTGGTATGAGGGCCAGATAACTAGAGTAGGGGACCATGGTGGTATGAGGGCCAGATAACTAGAGTAGGTGGCCATGGTGGTATGAGGGCCAGATACCTGGAGTAGGTGGCCATGGTGGTATGAGGGCCAGATAACTAGAGTAGGTGGCCATGGTGGTATGAGGGCCAGATACCTGGAGTAGGTGGCCATGGTGGTATGAGGGCCAGCTACCTGGAGTAGGTGGCCATGGTGGTATGAGGGCCAGATACCTGGAGTAGGTGGCCATAATGGTATGAGGGCCAGATAACTAGAGTAGGGGACCATGGTGGTATGAGGGCCAGATAACTAGAGTAGGTGGCCATGGTGGTATGGGGGCCAGATACCTGGAGTAGGTGGCCATGGTGGTATGAGGGCCAGATACCTGGAGTAGGTGGCCATGATGGTATGAGGGCCAGATAACTAGAGTAGGTGGCCATGGTGGTATGAGGGCCAGATACCTGGAGTAGGTGGCCATGATGGTATGAGGGCCAGATAACTGGAGTAGGTGGCCATGGTGGTATGAGGGCCAGATACCTGGAGTAGGTGGCCATGATGGTATGAGGGCCAGATAACTAGAGTAGGTGGCCATGGTGGTATGAGGGCCAGATACCTGGAGTAGGTGGACATGGTGGTATGAGGGCCAGATACCTGGAGTAGGTGGCCATGGTGGTATGAGGGCCAGATACCTGGAGTAGGTGGCCATAATGGTATGAGGGCCAGATAACTAGAGTAGGGGACCATGGTGGTATGAGGGCCAGATAACTAGAGTAGGTGGCCATGGTGGTATGGGGGCCAGATACCTGGAGTAGGTGGCCATGGTGGTATGAGGGCCAGATACCTGGAGTAGGTGGCCATGATGGTATGAGGGCCAGATAACTAGAGTAGGTGGCCATGGTGGTATGAGGGCCAGATACCTGGAGTAGGTGGCCATGATGGTATGAGGGCCAGATAACTGGAGTAGGTGGCCATGGTGGTATGAGGGCCAGATACCTGGAGTAGGTGGCCATGGTGGTATGAGGGCCAGATAACTAGAGTAGGTGGCCATGGTGGTATGAGGGCCAGATAACTAGAGTAGGTGGCCATGGTGGTATGAGGGCCAGATAACTAGAGTAGGGGACCATGGTGGTATGAGGGCCAGATAACTGGATTGGATGTGGGATGGTTGGAGGGAACTGGAACCTAGCAACACAAATATACATCAATAAATTAATAAATCAATCAATCAAATGTATTTATAAAGCCCGTAGACCGGAACAGTTGAACTGTGACCGGAACTTTCTTAGCAGGAGCTCAACGCTGGCCAACTAAACATAAACAGAACAGAGACACGAACACAACTGACAGTGTACTCCTTTAAAGACAGCCGACAGTAAACAGTTCATATATATACAACAATATAATTTAGTTGAACAGGCAGCAGAGATGATCGGATAACAAACTCTGGTGCCTGGTACCTGGTAACCCACGGAGCCAAAGACCTGCCGAGACCATGTTTTAATACGCAGCTTATCTCACTCACATCTCGTTCTCACTGTAAACACGCCAGTGTTGCTGCATATCATAGCAGAATAAATCTCTCTTTCTGCACTGAGAGTTGGAGGAGGCAGGAGAGAACAGAACGAAGGGAGCTCTGGTCTCAGCTCAGACCACTACCAAACTATCTCTCAGCTTTGGTCTCAGCTCAGACCACTACCACACTATCTCTCAGCTCTGCTCTGGTCTCAGCTCAGATCACTATCACACTATTTCTCAGCTCAGAGGTATCTCTGCTGCAGAGGATAAGTTCATGAGAGTTACCAGCCTCAGATTGCTTCCCAAATAAATGCTTCACAGAGTACAAGGAAAATACACATCTCAACATCAACTGTTCAGAGGAGAAGGCTTGAATCAGACCTTCATGTTTGAATTGCTGCAAAGAAACCAATAAGAAGAAGAGACTTGGTTGGGCCAAGAATCACGAGTGGAAATCTGGCCTTTGGTCTGATGTCTCCAAATTTGAGATTTATGGTTCCAACCGCCGTGTCTTTGCGAGACGCAGAGTAGGTGAGCGGATGATCTCCACATGTGTGGTTCCCACCGTGAAGCATGGAGGAGGAGGTGTGATGGTTTGGGGGTGCTTTGCTGGTGACACTGTCTGGAATTTGTTTAGAATTAAAGGCACACTTAACCAGCATGGCTACCACAGCATTCTGCAGCGATACGCCATCCCATCTGGTTTGGGCTTAGTGGGAATATAATTTGTTTTTCAACAGGACAATGACACAAAACACACCTGCTGGTTGTGTAAGGGCTATTTGACCAAGAAGGAGAGTGATGGAGTGCTGCATCAGATGACCTGGCCTCCACAATGAACCGACTTCAACCCAAATTAGATGGTTTGAGATGAGTCGGACTGCAGAGTGAAGGACAAGCAGCCAACAAGTGCTCAGCATATGTGGGAACTCCTCCAAGACTGTTGGAAAAGCATTCCAGATGAAGCTGGTTGAGAGAATGCCAAGAGTGTACAAAGCTGTCATCAAGGCAAAGGGTGGCTACTTTGAAGAATCTCAAATATAAAATACATTTGGATTTGTTTAACACTTTTTGGTTACTACATGATTCCATATGTGTTATTTCATAGTTTTAATGTCTTCACTATTTTTGTACAATGTAGGAAATAGTAAAAATAAAGAGAAACCCTTGAATGAGAAGGTGTGTCCAAACTTTCGACTGATCCTGTATATTATACTACCTGGTACTGTGTATTATACTACCTGGTACTGTATATTATACTACCTGGTCCTGTATATTATACTACCTGGTACTGTATATTATACTACCTGGTACTGTATATTATACTACCTGGTACTGTATATTATACTACCTGGTACTGTATATTATACTACCTGGTACTGTATATTATACTACCTGGTACTGTATATTATACTACCTAGTCCTGTATATTATACTACCTGGTCCTGTATATTATACTACCTAGTCCTGTATATTATACTACCTGGTCCTGTATATTATACTACCTGGTACTGTATATTATACTACCTGGTCCTGTATATTATACTACCTGGTACTGTATATTATACTACCTGGTCCTGTATATTATACTACCTGGTACTGTATATTATACTACCTGGTACTGTATATTATACTACCTGGTCCTGTATATTATACTACCTGGTACTGTATATTATACTACCTGGTCCTGTATATTACACTACCTGGTCCTGTATATTACACTACCTGGTCCTGTATATTATACTACCTGGTACTGTATATTATACTACCTGGTACTGTATATTATACTACCTGGTACTGTATAGTATACTACCTGGTCCTGTATATTATACTACCTGGTACTGTATATTATACTACCTGGTACTGTATATTATACTACCTGGTACTGTATATTATACTACCTGGTACTGTATATTATACTACCTGGTCCTGTATATTATACTACCTGGTCCTGTATATTATACTACCTGGTACTGTATATTATACTACCTGGTACTGTATATTATACTACCTGGTACTGTATATTATACTACCTGGTCCTGTATATTATAATACCTGGTACTGTATATTATACTACCTGGTACTGTATATTATACTACCTGGTCCTGTATATTATAATACCTGGTACTGTATATTATATTACCTGGTACTGTATATTATACTACCTGGTACTCTATATTATACGACCTGGTACTCTATATTATACGACCTGGCACTCTATATTATACGACCTGGTACTGTACTTCCATTCCATTTTCAACTGGTTCCCGGGGGACCTTCAGACGATACTTGTGAGACCTGTGGGCGTCCTAGAGCAGAACCCGAGTCTCTCACCTTTCCACAGAGGGGTCATATCAGCGTGTAGCCCAGACTGTTTGGACTCTATAGTCAGAAGTTGGCGGATCGGCTGTAACCAACTTCAGATGAGGAAGTGATCCACAGGCAGATGAGGAAGTGATCCACAGGCAGATGAGGAAGTGATCCACAGGCAGATGAGGAAGTGATCCACAGGCAGATGAGGAAGTGATCCACAGGCAGATGAGGAAGTGATCCACAGGTAGATGTGGAAGTGATCCACAGGCAGATGAGGAAGTGATCCACAGGTAGATGAGGAAGTGATCCACAGGCAGATGAGGAAGTGATCCACAGGCAGATGTGGAAGTGATCCACAGGCAGATGTGGAAGTGATCCACAGGCAGATGAGGAAGTGATCCACAGGCAGATGAGGAAGTGATCCACAGGCAGATGAGGAAGTGATCCACAGGTAGATGAGGAAGTGATCCACAGGCAGATGAGGAAGTGATCCACAGGTAGATGTGGAAGTGATCCACAGGCAGATGAGGAAGTGATCCACAGGCAGATGAGGAAGTGATCCACAGGCAGATGAGGAAGTGATCCACAGGTAGATGAGGAAGTGATCCACAGGCAGATGAGGAAGTGATCCACAGGTAGATGTGGAAGTGATCCACAGGTAGATGAGGAAGTGATCCACAGGCAGATGAGGAAGTGATCCACAGGTAGATGAGGAAGAGATCCACAGGCAGATGAGGAAGTGATCCACAGGCAGATGAGGAAGTGATCCACAGGCAGATGAGGAAGTGATCCACAGGTAGATGTGGACGTGATCCACAGGTAGATGAGGAAGTGATCCACAGGTAGATGAGGAAGTGATCCACAGGCAGATGAGGAAGTGATCCACAGGCAGATGAGGAAGTGATCCACAGGTAGATGAGGACGTGATCCACAGGTAGATGAGGAAGTGATCCACAGGTAGATGAGGAAGTGATCCACAGGTAGATGAGGAAGTGATCCACAGGTAGATGAGGACGTGATCCACAGGTAGATGTGGACGTGATCCACAGGTAGATGAGGAAGTGATCCACAGGCAGATGAGGAAGTGATCCACAGGTAGATGAGGACGTGATCCACAGGTAGATGTGGACGTGATCCACAGGTAGATGAGGAAGTGATCCACAGGTAGATGAGGAAGTGATCCACAGGTAGATGAGGAAGTGATCCACAGGCAGATGAGGAAGTGATCCACGGGTAGTTGAGGAAGTGATCCACAGCAAGATGAGGAAGTGATCCACAGCAAGATGAGGAAGTGATCCACAGGCAGATGAGGAAGTGATCCACAGGTAGATGAGGAAGTGATCCACAGGCAGATGTGGAAGTGATCCACAGGCAGATGAGGAAGTGATCCACAGGCAGATGAGGAAGTGATCCACAGGCAGATGAGGAAGTGATCCACAGGCAGATGTGGAAGTGATCCACAGGCAGATGAGGAAGTGATCCACAGGTAGATGAGGACGTGATCCACAGGCAGATGAGGAAGTGATCCACAGGCAGATGAGGAAGTGATCCACAGGTAGATGAGGAAGTGATCCACAGGTAGATGAGGAAGTGATCCACAGGTAGATGAGGAAGTGATCCACAGGCAGATGAGGAAGTGATCCACAGGTAGATGAGGAAGTGATCCACAGGCAGATGAGGAAGTGATCCACAGGTAGATGAGGAAGTGATCCACAGGTAGATGAGGAAGTGATCCACAGGTAGATGAGGAAGTGATCCACAGGCAGATGAGGAAGTGATCCACAGGTAGATGAGGAAGTGATCCACGGGCAGATGAGGAAGTGATCCACAAGCAGATGTGGTGGATTGAGACGCATCCAATTCAATAACAGATATCTGTCTGGTTTAAATGTACTGATTTGTATGGGGATTTTTGTTATATGCTAATTAGATTTAGAGATCGACTCTAGGGGGTAAACCTAACACTAACCTTAACCCAAACCTTAACCCTATAAACCTAACCCCTAAGCCTAAAATAGCCTTTTTCCTTGTGGGGACTCTGGCTGAATGAATTTTCCTCGTTTTACTATCCTTGTGAGGACTTCTGATCCCCATAAGGATAATAAACACGCACACACACACACACACACACACACACACACACACACACACACACACACACACACACACACACACACACACAGACGCACGCGCACGGGCACGCGCGCGCACACGCGCGCGCGCACGCACGCACGCACACACACACACACACACACACACACACACACACACACACACACACACACACACGCACACACACACACGCTCAGAGCCATCCAAGGCTACTCTTTCCATTCCTCTATCCCTGAGTTTATCCCTGGTGGTCGGCATGAAGGAAGCTCTGACGCAAAAACAGGAGGCGAGAGATGTGGGGAAGATGGAGAGGGGCTAAGGGAGAGCTACCACTTCAACTGACTCCCTAAACCAGCAGGCGAGAGATGTGGGGAAGATGGAGAGGGGCTCAGGGAGAGCTACCACTTCAACTGACTCCCTAAACCAGCAGGCGAGAGATGTGGGAAAGATGGAGAGGGGCTCAGGGAGAGCTACTACTTCAACCTACTCCCTAAAGCAGCAGGGAAAAACAGCCCATTTTCTCATACAATCACTTCTTGATACCCCACTACTTTAGGAGAGTACACTGTACCTGATTGGAGGGTGAGCCTGCCAGCTGACTGGGCTGAGCCAATCACGTTGTCCACCAGGCACTGGTACACACCGACGTCCTGTGATGTCACCCCTTTGATGCAGAGGGAGGAGCCTGAAATTTGGAGGCGGGGCGAGGGGGCGATGGGGGCAGAGTTGAAGAGCCAGGTGACATTGGGGGTGGGGTTTCCCTTTGCAACGCAGGTGAAGCGAGCGGCATCTCCAGGTGAGACAGTCTGGTCAGACAGACTCCTCAGGACAGATGCCTCCTCTTGGGAATAGAGGGGAGGAAGTCAGGACTCTCAACTAGTTAGATACAAATCTACCATTAGAGTAATTCATCTAACCTTTCTTTAACCAGGAAGTCCCATTGAGGTCAGAAGATCTGTTTCCCATGAGACACCTGACTACAGAAGTGGCCTGTTAGTAACTCACCGAGCACATTCACAGTATAGTTGACGCTAAGTAGATTCCTCCCTGTCTCCGTGGTAACAGAACACAGGTAGTTCCCTCCATCACTCCTCTTCAGGTTCAGTAGGACCAGGTTGTTGTGTCTCCTGCTGTTCCCTGCTGGCACGGCTGGTAGTGCCACCTCCTGCCCATTCTTCAGCCACTGGGCAGCGGGCAACGGACTGCCCGACACCACACACTCCAACACCAGCATGCTGGAACGTTCCACTGATAGAGTAGTAGGGGTGATGGGGTATACTATCCTCCGTGGGGAGGGGTCGTCAGAGGCTGAGGAGAAAGAGGAAGTGTTGTAAAAAATAGACAAAGTGGTGAAAGCCTTGTTATTACACTTATCTTCACTTAGCTACTTACACTATCACAATAAGTTCAGCCTGTGTTAAATGTAGAGACAATCAAGTAGAGATAATGAAGTATTGATAATGAAGTAGAGATAATAATGTAGAGAGAATCAAGTAGAGATAATGAAGTATCAATAATGAAGTAGAGATAATAAAGTAGAGATAATGAAGTAGAGATAAGGAAGTAGATATAACGAAGTAGAGATAATGAAGTATTGATAATGAAGTAGGGATAATGAAGTGGAGATAATAAAGTAGAGATAATGAATTAGAGATATTGATATAGATATAATGAAGTAGAGATATAGAAGTAGAGATAATGAAGTATCAATAATGAAGTATTGATAATGAAGTAGAGATAACGAAGTAGAAATACTGGCATAGAGATAATGAAGTAGAGATAATGAAGCATTGATAATGAAATGAAGATAACGAAGTGGAGATAATGACGCATGAATAACGAATCAGGGATATCGATGTAGAGATAATGAAGTAGAGATAATGAAGTAGAGATATTGACATTGAGACAATGAAGCAAAGATAATAAAATAGAGATAATGAAGTAGAGATTTAGAGAAATGTAAGTAGAGTTTTTGAAGCGGGGAGGCAGGTAGCCTAGTGGCGTTGGACTAATAACCGAAAGGTTGCTGGATTGAATCCCGGAGCTGACAAGGTAAAAATCTGTCGTTCTGTCCCTGAACAAGGCAGTTAACCCACTGTTCCTCGGCCGTCATTGTCAATAAGAATTTGTTCTTAACTGACTTGCCTAGTTAAATAATAACAAATTAAAAAGTAGAGATATTGAAGTAGAGATATAGAGATATTGAAGTAGAGATAATGAAGTAGATATATTTAAGTAGAGATAATGACTTGGAGATAATGAAGTATAGATATTGAAGTAGAGATAATGAAGTAGAGATATTGAAGTAGAGATATTGAAGTAGAGATATTGAAGTAGAGATATTTAAGTAGAGATATTAAAGCAGAGATATTAAAGTAGAGATAATGAAGTAGAGATATTGAAGTAGAGATATTTAAGTAGAGATAATGAAGTAGAGATAATGAAGTAGAGATAATGAAGTAGAGGTAATGATGCAGAGATACTGATGTAGAGATTATGAAGTAGATACATTAAAATAGATATATTTA
>NC_088220.1:88531930-88546930 GCF_036934945.1 Oncorhynchus masou masou | reverse complement strand
TGTAAAGCATAGAGGCAGATCCAGATTACAGATACTAGTGTAAAGTAAAGAGGCAGATCCAGATTACAGATACTAGTGTAAAGCATAGAGGCAGATCCAGATTACAGATACTAGTGTAAAGTAAGGAGGCAGATCCAGATTACAGATACTAGTGTAAATCATAGAGGCAGATCCAGATTACAGATACTAGTGTAAAGCATAGAGGCAGATCCAGATTACAGATACTAGTGTAAAGCATAGAGGCAGATCCAGATTACAGATACTAGTGTAAAGCATAGAGGCAGATCCAGATTACAGATACTAGTGTAAAGCATAGAGGCAGATCCAGATTACAGATACTAGTGTAAAGTAAGGAGGCAGATCCAGATTACAGATACTAGTGTAAAGTAAAGAGGCAGATCCAGATTACAGATACTAGTGTAAAGCATAGAGGCAGATCCAGATTACAGATACTAGTGTAAAGTAAGGAGGCAGATCCAGATTACAGATACTAGTGTAAAGCATAGAGGCAGATCCAGATTACAGATACTAGTGTAAAGTAAAGAGGCAGATCCAGATTACAGATACTAGTGTAAAGCATAGAGGCAGATCCAGATTACAGATACTAGTGTAAAGTAAGGAGGCAGATCCAGATTACAGATACTAGTGTAAAGCATAGAGGCAGATCCAGATTACAGATACTAGTGTAAAGCATAGAGGCAGATCCAGATTACAGATACTAGTGTAAAGCATAGAGGCAGATCCAGATTACAGATACTAGTGTAAAGCATAGAGGCAGATCCAGATTACAGATACTAATGTAAAGTAAAGAGGCAGATCCAGATTACAATCTCTCTTGAAAAGATAGATGTCTCTTCTGGAGGCAGTGTGGGAGACATCTACACCACACACCCTCTCTGTGGTACAGTGTAAAAACAATGGCTCTCCCACACCACATGTCCTTGTAAGAATTACCTTAATATCAGTAGACAAATAAAATAAATAAAAATAAAGGCTTTTAATAAATCCACATGTGAGTGAATCACTGCCTTAACACTATGTGTAATATGGTTTAGACGAGAAGCGCCTGGTTTAGAAGCTCCTGGTTTAGAAGCTCCTGGTTTAGAAGCTCCCGGTGTAGAAGCTCCCGGTTTAGAAGCTCCCGGTTTAGAAGCTCCCGGTTTAGAAGCTCCCGGTTTAGAAGCTCCCGGTTTAGAAGCTCCCGGTTTAGAAGCTCCCGGTTTAGAAGCTCCCGGTTTAGAAGCTCCCGGTTTAGAAGCTCCTGGTTAAGAAGCTCCTGGTTTAGAAGCTCCTGGTTTAGGAGCTCTCGGTTTAGAAGCTCCTGTGTAGTTTGAATTGCTTTCCTTATTGTGTTAGTCTACATACTATTTTTACGGGATGCTGGTGGCTGCACCCATGAAGCCACAGGGCTCTAGCTTTGTCCACTGGGGGTACAGGTGCTACCAACTTTCGGTGGATGGCATTAGCTAGCACATGGATTTGGTCACACCTGTTTTATTTTTTGGTAAATTCTGTTTTCCCAGGGTTTATTTAACCCGATATCCAAGCTTTCCTTTTTTTTCTTTCAGGTTTTCACTCTCAAAATCACACGTTTTATATAAAAAACGACATATATTGGATGTTGTAAGTCCACAACAATCCTTAAATCACATCAGGAGACCGTTTATGAGAAGAAGAAAAAAATACAACATTTGGAGGTTGTAATTGACCTTTAATTCAATGGCCGTTGTGTCTGGCTATTGGTGTTTTTGTACTGTACAATGTACACTGTAGGGTATACATACGATTGATACAGATCATCATGATATCATTCTGCCAGGTAGGCCTACTTCACAGTCATTAGGAAGGTTTTTGGGGAAATCCTATAGAATTGTACATCCAAACAGTGCATGTAGACTGAAATGCAGATCGCAAAGATTCGACCGAAACCAACCAAACATTAATGTCGCAATGCAAAGCAAAAGGGTCGCAAAAGCGAGTTTTGAGCAATGAGAAGGAATGAGGCATTGGCCACAATACCTCCAAGGCTAGGGTAAACAGAAGAGTGGCCACAACACCTCCAAGGCTAGGGTAAACAGAAGAGTGGCCACAACACCTCCAAGGCTAGGGTAAACAGAAGAGTGGCCACAATACCTCCAAGGCTAGGGTAAACAGAAGAGTTGCAAATCTGATGTTGAAGATAGATAGATCTCACTATACATATGTTATCTACCTAGCTAGCTACAGGGCCTTGCAAAAGTGTTCACCCCCTTGGCGTTTTTCCTATTTTGTTGCATTACAACCTGTAATTTAAAAATATATTTATAAAATATATTTATAAAAACATATTTATAAACATACATTTATAAAATATGTAATTGACATACACAAAATAGTCCAAATTGGTGAAGTGAAATGAAAAATATAACTTGCTTAAAAAAATAGGGGAAACCCCCCCCAGAAAAGTGGTGCGTGCATATGTATTCACCCCCTTTGCTATGAAGCCCCTAAATAGATCTGGTGCAACCAATTACCTTTAGAAGTCACATAATTAGTCAAATAAAGTCCACCTGTGTGCAATCTACGTGTCACATGATCTGACACATGATCTCAGTCAATATACACCTGTTCTGAAAGGCCACAGAGTCTGCAACACCCCTAAGCAAGGAGGACCACCAAGAAAGTGGCACTATGAAGACCAAGGAGCTCTCCAAACAGCTCAGGGACAAAGTTGTGGAGAAGTACAGATCAGGGATGGGTTATAAAAGAATATCTGAAACTTTGAACATTCCACGGAGCACAGTTAAATCCATTATTAAAAAATGGCACCACAACAAACCTGCCAAGAGAGGGCCGCCCACCAAAACTCACAGACCAGGCAAGGAGGGCATTAATCAGAGAGGCAACAAAGAGACCAAAGATAACCCTAAAGGAGCCGCAAAGCTCCACAGCGGAGATTGGAGTATCTGTCCATAGGACCACTGTAAGCCGTACACTCCACAGAGCTGGCTTTACGGAAGAGTGGCCAGAAACAAATAAGCGAACACGTTTGGTGTTCGCCAAAAGGCATGCGGGAGACTCCCCAAACATATGGAAGAAGGTACTCTGGTCAGATGAGACTAAAATTGAGCTGTTTGGCCTTCAAGGAAAACGCTATGTCTGGCACAAACCCAACATCTCCCATCACCCCGAGAAGACCATCCCCACAGTGAAGAATGGTGGTGGCAACATCATGCTGTGGGGATGTTTTTCATCGACTGGGAAACTGGTCAGAATTGTAAGAATGATGGATGGTGCTAAATACAGGGAAATTCTTGAAGGAAACCTGTTTCAGTCTTCCAGAGATTTGAGACTGGGATGGAGGTTCACCTTCCAGCAGGACAATGGCCCTAAGCATACTGCTAAAGCAACACTCGAGTGGTTTAAGGTGAAACATTTAAATGTCTTGGAACAGCCTAGTCAAAGCCCAAACCTTAATCCAATTGAGAATCTGTGGTATGACTTAAATATTGCTGTACACCAGCAGAACCCATCCAACTTGAAGGAGCTGGAGCAGTTTTGCCTTGAAGAATGGGAAGAAATCCCAGTGGATGGAAGTGCCAAGCTTATAGAGACATACCCCCAAGAGACTTGCAGCTGTAATTGCTGCAAAAGGTGGCTCTAAAAGCATTGACTTCGAGGGCGTGAATAGTAATGCACGCTCAAGTTTTCTGTTTTTTTGGTCTAATTTCTTGTTTGTTTCACAATAAAAAATATTTTGCATCTTCAAAGTGGTAGGCATGTTGTGTAAATCAAATGATACATACATACAAAACAAATCAATTTTCTATAAAAAATGCCAAAGGAGAGGTGCATACGTTCGCAAGACAGTATACTACTGTATATATACCAATAGAGCACTCAGTCCTAAATCAATACACTTTAAAAGAAGAGGAATAAAGCCTTGACTTAATGAAGGTTGACTGTATTATCAGTACTTACCACAGAGTAGGAGCACTTGGCTGAGACAAAGCACAGTGCAGAGAACCCTCAGACCACCAGCCATAGTGACCACTCAGCCCTGCTGATCGCCTGCCACCCAGACCCACACCAAAACACACACACACACACACCCGACACACACACACACACACCTGACGTCTGGTCAGCACACCTGCAACACACAGAGATAGACAGACAACAGAACAACATTAGAACAGGAACACAGCATTATTCAGCCGAGATGCATGGGGTTTAGGTCTAGGTACAGATATCACCACATATCATTCTCTCTCTCTAGGTACAGATATCACCACATATCATTCTCTCTCTAGGTACAGATATCACCACATATCATTCTCTCCCTCTAGGTACAGATATCACCACATATCATTCTCTCTCTCTCTAGGTACAGATATCACCACATATCATTCTCTCTCTCTGGGTACAGATATCACCACATATCATTCTCTCTCTCTGGGTACAGATATCACCACATATCATTCTCTCTCTCTAGGTACAGATATCACCACATATCATTCTCTCTCTCTAGGTACAGATATCACCACATATCATTCTCTCTCTCTCTAGGTACAGATATCACCACATATCATTCTCTCTCTCTCTAGGTACAGATATCACCACATATCATTCTCTCTCTCTCTAGGTACAGATATCACCACATATCATTCTCTCTCTCTAGGTACAGATATCACCACATATCATTCTCTCTCTCTAGGTACAGATATCACCACATATCATTCTCTCTCTCTCTCTAGGTACAGATATCACCACATATCATTCTCTCTCTCTAGGTATTGGATATCACCACATATCATTCTCTCTCTCTTTAGGTACAGATATCACCACATATCATTCTCTCTCTAGGTACAGATATCACCACATATCATTCTCTCTAGGTACAGATATCACCACATATCATTCTCTCTCTCTGGGTACAGATATCACCACATATCATTCTCTCTCTCTAGGTACAGATATCACCACATATCATTCTCTCTCTCTCTAGGTACAGATATCACCACATATCATTCTCTCTCTCTCTAGGTACAGATATCACCACATATCATTCTCTCTCTCTAGGTACAGATATCACCACATATCATTCTCTCTCTCTAGGTACAGATATCACCACATATCATTCTCTCTCTCTAGGTACAGATATCACCACATATCATTCTCTCTCTCTCTCTAGGTACAGATATCACCACATATCATTCTCTCTCTCTCTAGGTACAGATATCACCACATATCATTCTCTCTCTCTAGGTACAGATATCACCACATATCATTCTCTCTCTCTCTAGGTACAGATATCACCACATATCATTCTCTCTCTAGGTACAGATATCACCACATATCATTCTCTCTCTCTCTAGGTACAGATATCACCACATATCATTCTCTCTCTCTAGGTATTGGATATCACCACATATCATTCTCTCTCTCTCTCTAGGTACAGATATCACCACATATCATTCTCTCTATCTAGGTACAGATATCACCACATATCATTCTCTCTCTCTCTAGGTACAGATATCACCACATATCATTCTCTCTCTCTCTAGGTACAGATATCACCACATATCATTCTCTCTCTCTAGGTACAGATATCACCACATATCATTCTCTCCCTCTAGGTACAGATATCACCACATATCATTCTCTCTCTCTAGGTACAGATATCACCACATATCATTCTCTCTCTCTAGGTACAGATATCACCACATATCATTCTCTCTCTCTCTAGGTACAGATATCACCACATATCATTCTCTCTCTCTAGGTACAGATATCACCACATATCATTCTCTCCCTCTAGGTACAGATATCACCACATATCATTCTCTCTCTCTCTCTAGGTACAGATATCACCACATATCATTCTCTCTCTCTCTAGGTACAGATATCACCACATATCATTCTCTCTCTCTAGGTATTGGATATCACCACATATCATTCTCTCTCTCTCTAGGTACAGATATCACCACATATCATTCTCTCTCTAGGTACAGATATCACCACATATCATTCTCTCTCTCTGGGTACAGATATCACCACATATCATTCTCTCTCTAGGTACAGATATCACCACATATCATTCTCTCTCTCTAGGTACAGATATCACCACATATCATTCTCTCTCTAGGTACAGATATCACCACATATCATTCTCTCTCTCTCTAGGTACAGATATCACCACATATCATTCTCTCTCTCTCTAGGTACAGATATCACCACATATCATTCTCTCTCTCTAGGTATTGGATATCACCACATATCATTCTCTCTCTCTCTCTAGGTACAGATATCACCACATATCATTCTCTCCCTCTAGGTACAGATATCACCACATATCATTCTCTCTCTCTAGGTACAGATATCACCACATATCATTCTCTCTCTCTGGGTACAGATATCACCACATATCATTCTCTCTCTAGGTACAGATATAACCACATATCATTCTCTCTCTCTGGGTACAGATATCACCACATATCATTCTCTCTCTAGGTACAGATATCACCACATATCATTCTCTCTCTCTAGGTACAGATATCACCACATATCATTCTCTCTCTCTCTAGGTACAGATATCACCACATATCATTCTCTCTCTCTCTAGGTACAGATATCACCACATATCATTCTCTCTCTAGGTACAGATATCACCACATATCATTCTCTCTCTCTAGGTACAGATATCACCACATATCTTTCTCTCTCCCTAGGTACAGATATCACCACATATCATTCTCTCTCTCTCTAGGTACAGATATCACCACATATCATTCTCTCTCTCTAGGTATTGGATATCACCACATATCATTCTCTCTCTCTCTAGGTACAGATATCACCACATATCATTCTCTCTCTAGGTACAGATATCACCACATATCATTCTCTCTCTCTAGGTACAGATATCACCACATATCATTCTCTCTCTCTAGGTACAGATATCACCACATATCATTCTCTCCCTCTAGGTACAGATATCACCACATATCATTCTCTCTCTCTCTAGGTACAGATATCACCACATATCATTCTCTCTCTCTCTAGGTACAGATATCACCACATATCATTCTCTCTCTCTCTAGGTACAGATATCACCACATATCATTCTCTCTCTCTCTAGGTACAGATATCACCACATATCATTCTCTCTCTCTAGGTACAGATATCACCACATATCATTCTCTCTCTCGCTCTAGGTACAGATATCACCACATATCATTCTCTCTCTAGGTACAGATATCACCACATATCATTCTCTCTCTCTAGGTACAGATATCACCACATATCATTCTCTCTCTCTCTAGGTACAGATATCACCACATATCATTCTCTCTCTCTAGGTACAGATATCACCACATATCATTCTCTCTCTCTCTAGGTACAGATATCACCACATATCATCTCTCTCTCTAGGTATTGGATATCACCACATATCATTCTCTCTCTCTCTAGGTACAGATATCACCACATATCATTCTCTCTATCTAGGTACAGATATCACCACATATCATTCTCTCTCTCTCTAGGTACAGATATCACCACATATCATTCTCTCTCTCTCTAGGTACAGATATCACCACATATCATTCTCTCTCTCTCTAGGTACAGATATCACCACATATCATTCTCTCTCTCTCTAGGTACAGATATCACCACATATCATTCTCTCTCTCTAGGTACAGATATCACCACATATCATTCTCTCCCTCTAGGTACAGATATCACCACATATCATTCTCTCTCTCTAGGTACAGATATCACCACATATCATTCTCTCTCTCTAGGTACAGATATCACCACATATAATTCTCTCTCTAGGTATTGGATATCACCACATATCATTCTCTCTCTCTCTAGGTACAGATATCACCACATATCATTCTCTCTCTAGGTACAGATATCACCACATATCATTCTCTCTCTCTAGGTACAGATATCACCACATATCATTCTCTCTCTCTAGGTACAGATATCACCACATATCATTCTCTCCCTCTAGGTACAGATATCACCACATATCATTCTCTCTCTCTCTCTAGGTACAGATATCACCACATATCATTCTCTCTCTCTAGGTACAGATATCACCACATATCATTCTCTCTCTCTCTAGGTACAGATATCACCACATATCATTCTCTCTCTCTCTAGGTACAGATATCACCACATATCATTCTCTCTCTAGGTACAGATATCACCACATATCATTCTCTCTCTCGCTCTAGGTACAGATATCACCACATATCATTCTCTCTCTCTCTAGGTACAGATATCACCACATATCATTCTCTCTCTAGGTACAGATATCACCACATATCATTCTCTCTCTCTCTAGGTACAGATATCACCACATATCATTCTCTCTCTCTAGGTACAGATATCACCACATATCATTCTCTCTCTCTAGGTACAGATATCACCACATATCATTCTCTCTCTCTAGGTATTGGATATCACCACATATCATTCTCTCTCTCTCTAGGTACAGATATCACCACATATCATTCTCTCTCTCTAGGTACAGATATCACCACATATCATTCTCTCTCTCTGGGTACAGATATCACCACATATCATTCTCTCTCTAGGTACAGATATCACCACATATCATTCTCTCTCTCTAGGTACAGATATCACCACATATCATTCTCTCTCTAGGTACAGATATCACCACATATCATTCTCTCTCTATCTAGGTACAGATATCACCACATATCATTCTCTCTCTCTCTAGGTACAGATATCACCACATATCATTCTCTCTCTCTCTAGGTACAGATATCACCACATATCATTCTCTCTCTCTCTAGGTACAGATATCACCACATATCATTCTCTCTCTCTAGGTACAGATATCACCACATATCATTCTCTCTCTCTAGGTACAGATATCACCACATATCATTCTCTCCCTCTAGGTACAGATATCACCACATATCATTCTCTCTCTCTAGGTACAGATATCACCACATATCATTCTCTCTCTCTCTAGGTACAGATATCACCACATATAATTCTCTCTCTCTAGGTATTGGATATCACCACATATCATTCTCTCTCTCTCTAGGTACAGATATCACCACATATCATTCTCTCTCTAGGTACAGATATCACCACATATCATTCTCTCTCTCTCTAGGTACAGATATCACCACATATCATTCTCTCTCTCTAGGTACAGATATCACCACATATCATTCTCTCCCTCTAGGTACAGATATCACCACATATCATTCTCTCTCTCTCTAGGTACAGATATCACCACATATCATTCTCTCTCTCTCTAGGTACAGATATCACCACATATCATTCTCTCTCTCTAGGTACAGATATCACCACATATCATTCTCTCTCTCTCTAGGTACAGATATCACCACATATCATTCTCTCTCTCTAGGTACAGATATCACCACATATCATTCTCTCTCTCGCTCTAGGTACAGATATCACCACATATCATTCTCTCTCTCTCTAGGTACAGATATCACCACATATCATTCTCTCTCTCTAGGTACAGATATCACCACATATCATTCTCTCTCTCTCTAGGTACAGATATCACCACATATCATTCTCTCTCTCTAGGTACAGATATCACCACATATCATTCTCTCTCTCTCTAGGTACAGATATCACCACATATCATTCTCTCTCTCTAGGTATTGGATATCACCACATATCATTCTCTCTCTCTCTAGGTACAGATATCACCACATATCATTCTCTCTCTCTAGGTACAGATATCACCACATATCATTCTCTCTCTCTGGGTACAGATATCACCACATATCATTCTCTCTCTAGGTACAGATATCACCACATATCATTCTCTCTCTCTAGGTACAGATATCACCACATATCATTCTCTCTCTAGGTACAGATATCACCACATATCATTCTCTCTCTCTCTAGGTACAGATATCACCACATATCATTCTCTCTCTCTCTAGGTACAGATATCACCACATATCATTCTCTCTCTCTCTAGGTACAGATATCACCACATATCATTCTCTCTCTCTAGGTACAGATATCACCACATATCATTCTCTCCCTCTAGGTACAGATATCACCACATATCATTCTCTCTCTCTAGGTACAGATATCACCACATATCATTCTCTCTCTCTCTAGGTACAGATATCACCACATATCATTCTCTCTCTCTAGGTACAGATATCACCACATATCATTCTCTCTCTCTCTAGGTACAGATATCACCACATATCATTCTCTCTCTCTAGGTACAGATATCACCACATATCATTCTCTCTCTCTCTCTAGGTACAGATATCACCACATATCATTCTCTCTCTCTCTCTAGGTACAGATATCACCACATATCATTCTCTCTCTCTAGGTATTGGATATCACCACATATCATTCTCTCTCTCTCTAGGTACAGATATCACCACATATCATTCTCTCTCTGGGTACAGATATCACCACATATCATTCTCTCTCTCTCTAGGTACAGATATCACCACATATCATTCGCTCTCTCTAGGTACAGATATCACCACATATCATTCTCTCCCTCTAGGTACAGATATCACCACATATCATAATCTCTCTCTCTCTCTAGGTACAGATATCACCACATATCATTCTCTCTCTCTCTAGGTACAGATATCACCACATATCATTCTCTCTCTCTCTAGGTACAGATATCACCACATATCATTCTCTCTCTCTCTAGGTACAGATATCACCACATATCATTCTCTCTCTCTAGGTACAGATATCACCACATATCATTCTCTCTCTCGCTCTAGGTACAGATATCACCACATATCATTCTCTCCCTCTAGGTACAGATATCACCACATATCATTCTCTCTCTCTAGGTACAGATATCACCACATATCATTCTCTCTCTCTCTAGGTACAGATATCACCACATATCATTCTCTCTCTCTAGGTACAGATATCACCACATATCATTCTCTCTCTCTCTAGGTACAGATATCACCACATATCATTCTCTCTCTCTAGGTATTGGATATCACCACATATCATTCTCTCTCTCTCTCTAGGTACAGATATCACCACATATCATTCTCTCTATCTAGGTACAGATATCACCACATATCATTCTCTCTCTCTCTAGGTACAGATATCACCACATATCATTCTCTCTCTCTCTAGGTACAGATATCACCACATATCATTCTCTCTCTCTCTAGGTACAGATATCACCACATATCATTCTCTCTCTCTCTAGGTACAGATATCACCACATATCATTTTCTCTCTCTGGGTACAGATATCACCACATATCATTCTCTCTCTCTAGGTACAGATATCACCACATATCATTCTCTCTCTGGGTACAGATATCACCACATATCATTCTCTCTCTCTCTAGGTACAGATATCACCACATATCATTCTCTCTCTCTCTCTAGGTACAGATATCACCACATATCATTCTCTCTCTCTCTAGGTACAGATATCACCACATATCATTCTCTCTCTCTCTAGGTACAGATATCACCACATATCATTCTCTCTCTCTCTATGTACAGATATCACCACATATCATTCTCTCTCTCTCTAGGTACAGATATCACCACATATCATTCTCTCTCTCTAGGTACAGATATCACCACATATCATTATCTCTCTCTAGGTACAGATATCACCACATATCATTCTCTCTCTCTGGGTACAGATATCACCACATATCATTCTCTCTCTCTGGGTACAGATATCACCACATATCATTCTCTCTCTCTAGGTACAGACATCACCACATATCATTCTCTCTCTCTCTAGGTACAGATATCACCACATATCATTCTCTCTCTCTCTAGGTACAGATATCACCACATATCATTTTCTCTCTCTGGGTACAGATATCACCACATATCATTCTCTCTCTCTAGGTACAGATATCACCACATATCATTCTCTCTCTGGGTACAGATATCACCACATATCATTCTCTCTCTCTCTAGGTACAGATATCACCACATATCATTCTCTCTCTCTCTAGGTACAGATATCACCACATATCATTCTCTCTCTCTCTAGGTACAGATATCACCACATATCATTCTCTCTCTCTCTAGGTACAGATATCACCACATATCATTCTCTCTCTCTCTATGTACAGATATCACCACATATCATTCTCTCTCTCTCTAGGTACAGATATCACCACATATCATTCTCTCTCTCTCTAGGTACAGATATCACCACATATCATTATCTCTCTCTAGGTACAGATATCACCACATATCATTCTCTCTCTCTGGGTACAGATATCACCACATATCATTCTCTCTCTCTGGGTACAGATATCACCACATATCATTCTCTCTCTCTAGGTACAGACATCACCACATATCATTCTCTCTCTCTCTAGGTACAGATATCACCACATATCATTCTCTCTCTCTAGGTACAGATATCACCACATATCATTCTCTCTCTAGGTACAGATATCACCACATATCATTCTCTCTCTCTCTGGGTACAGATATCACCACATATCATTCTCTCTCTCTAGGTACAGATATCACCACATATCATTCTCTCTAGGTACAGATATCACCACATATCATTCTCTCTCTCTAGGTACAGATATCACCACATATCATTCTCTCTCTCTCTAGGTACAGATATCACCACATATCATTCTCTCTCTCTCTAGGTACAGATATCACCACATATCATTCTCTCTCTCTCTAGGTACAGATATCACCACATATCATTCTCTCTCTCTCTAGATACAGACAAGACGAGATAATGCAGAAATAGAGACATGTAACCATCCAAACAGTCTGAAACGATTTATACTTGATATATAGGGAACAGGCCTCAGTTTTAACCAGTCAATAACTAGCGATATAAGTCTCCCTCTCTGCCTGTCTCATCTCGCTCTTTGCCCAGTGGAAAAAAAACTCTATTAAGCCCTGTGATTAATCCCAAACACCATTCCTCCTGATCGTCATGACATATTCTCTTTACACACCCCTTGATCTCACACACTCCAGGCCTCTTACCCACCCCCCCCCCCCCGAATGAACGAGTACTGAAGAGATTTTCTGCTCTCAATATCTCCAGTCACACAGGACTAATCCCTCTAAGACTGACTATAGCCTGAAGACATACACACACGTACACACTCACACTCCCAAGTTCACTGTTGCCTGAAGCTGTGGTCCAGAAAACACAGAGAAATCTACCAAAAATTGATTAAATCATTTTTTTTTAAAAGAACAAATTACTTTTAGACAAATTCCTGGACAAAATGTTCCACTGTAACAGTGAAGGTGTAAACTTGGCAGTAGAAAACCTAAACAGTATATTTGACCTCTCAGCTTCCTTATCAAATCTAAAAATGTCCAGCAGACAACCGAAGAAAATGAAAAACAATGAAAAAAATGGTTTGATGAAGAATCCAAAAACCTAAGAAACAAATTGTGAATCCTGTCCAACCAAAAACATAGAGGCCCAGAAAACCTGAGTCTACGCCTTCACTATGGTGAATCACTAAAACAATACAGAAATACACTACGGAAAAAGAAGGAACAGCACGTCAGAAATCAGCTCAATGTAATTGAAGAATCCATAGACTCTAACCCTTTCTGGGAAAATTGGAAAACACTAAACAAACAACAACACAAAGAATTATCTATCCAAAATGGAGATGTATGGGTAAACCACTTCTCCAATCTTTTTGGCCCTATAACAAAGAACAAACATCTAAAACATATACATGATCAAATACAAATCTAAGAATCAGCTATTAAAGACAACCAGAACCCACTGGATTCTCCAATTACCTTGAATGAACTACAGGACAAAATACAAACCCTCCAACCCAAAAAGGCTTGTGGTGTTGATGGTATCCTCAATGAAATTATAAAATATACAGACCACAAATTCCAATTTGTTATACTAAAACTATTTAACATCATCCTCAGCTCTGGCATCTTCCCCAATATCTGGAACCAAGGACTGATCACCCCAATCCATAAAAGTGGAGACAAATTTGACCCCAATAACTACCGTAGAATATGCGTCAACAGTAACCTTGGGAAAATCCTCTGCATTATCATTAAAAGCAGACTGGTGTATTTCAGATTCTGTCAGACCTGGGTCCTGACAGTAAATCTCAGTAAGACCAAAATAATGCCAGGACCACAAATACAAATTCCATCTAGACACCGTTGCCCTAGAGCACCAAAAAACTATACATACCTCGGCCTAAACATCAGCACCACGGGTAACTTCCACAAAGCTGTGAACGATCTGAGAGACAAGGCAAAAAGGGCATTCTATGCCATCAAAAGGAGCATAACATTTGACATCCCAATTAGGATCTGGCTAAAAATACTTGAAACAGTCATAGAGCCCATTGCCCTTTATGATTGTGAGGTCTGGGGTCCGCTCACCAACCAAGAATTCACAAAATGGAACAAACACCAAATTGAGACTCTGCACGCAGAATTCTGCAAAAATATACAATGACCTAAAAGGAACCGATTCTCAAACTTCCATAACAAAGCCATTATCTCTATCTCCTCAGAACTAATGATATAGAGCAGTAGATGTTCTAGAACAGTACTAATGATATAGAACAGTAGTTTTCTAGAACAGTACAGTACAGTACTAATGATATAGAACGGTAGATGTTCTAGAACAGAACTAATGATATAGAACAGTAGATGTTCTAGAACAGTACAGTACAGTACCAATGATATAGAACGGTAGATGTTCTAGAACAGAACTAATGATATAGAACAGTAGATGTTCTAGAACAGTACAGTACAGTATTAATGATAAAGAACGGTAGATGTTCTAGAACAGAACTAATGATATAGAACAGTATATGTTCTAGAACAGTACTAATGATATAGAACGGTAGATGTTCTAGAACAGAACTAATGATATAGAACAGTAGATGTTCTAGAACAGTCCTAATGACATAGAACAGTAGATGTTCTAGAACAGTACTAATTATATAGAACAGTAGATGTTCTAGAACAGTAC